>NC_085084.1:52360221-52515221 GCF_963662255.1 Cinclus cinclus
ATTTTGCAATGTGGAATGAGGGGGGTATGGGTGTGTGAGGGGACGAATGAAAAGAAATTGAAAATTGGAAAGAAAAGCCCAAGTAGTTTCCTCTTCATAACCCAAAATGTAACCTGAAAACAATTAATAGTCTATATTTAATTTCTATTTTAAAAATTGTCTGGCAGCTGTCTTCTAACAAAAAAAAAATATTCTTTATTCAGTGAAAAATCTTTCTGTGAGAAAGCAGCTAAACAAGCAGCACCCAGATGGCAAACCAGCTACAGTTTAATTAATCCACTAAAAGCCATTCGGTTTTCAGTAAGGGTAATGTAATTTTGAATAATTGTAGGGAAAAAAAAATCACTAAACGTTCTTAAGTTTTATTATAGCAGCATGAATAGTGCCACTATAGAGTAGTTAAAGTTGAGTTGCTCTTTGCATTATAAACCCCACATATTCAGTATCTTGGTCCTTTTGATTCTTGTACATTGAGAATAGATGAATGGAATGTCAAGTTAAAGAGAATAAAACTATTCAAAACTGTTTCCTTTTTTTTCCTTGCATTTTTAGCACTCTAGAATAGGATACAGATTACTTTTCAAAACTTATAGTACTTCCTAAAGTACACTGCATTTCTTTCCTTTTAAAAAAATGTAATTTAAAAAACAAAGTCACTGTTCCTTGTTTTATAGGCAACACATGCCTACATCCTGGCACACATACAACATTGCAGGTGAAGATCCAAATAACTGAAATTGCATTTTATGATGATCATGTGCTAGTATACTGTGAACCCAACAGCAACAATGACTTCATAGACTTCATTAGACAAGTTACAATACCACACAGCTTTTCTGAGGCCAAGAACCACTCAGAGGACAGTCCTTTGTATGTGTATTACCTCAGCATGTGTGCCGCTCAAAGACTTAACAGACTTTTAGAAAAATAATTATTCTTTAAAAAAAAAAAACCTTTATTTTCCCCTTTGCATCTTGTTTAAAGGACATGTATACAAAAGATTGTAAATACAGTTTCACAACACATTAGCATAAGAAAACATGTTTGGTAAGTAAAAAAATTATTACTACTTCTCTGACTGAGAAACAATCAGACTTGTACTAGGCTTTTTTAAAGTGTTTAGATGTAAGCTGCCATGATTAATTTGATATAAAAAAATAAAATTATATCATTAATGTTGAAAATCCCATGAGTTGAAAACGTAAAGTTAAAATTATATTTACCTATGTATTTCCAACACTAAAAAAACACTGTTACTTTTCTGTCACAGATTTGAGCATGGAAAAAGTACAACTTTGCAACCTGTCGTTATAAGGGCAATAAACTCAAAACAACAGAGAGTTTGCAGTTAGGGGAATACAACCATTTCAAAAATGTTATTGTTATTTTCTATCATTAAATCCTAATTTTTTACTCAGTGTGTTGTGTCATGTAAATTGGTCAACTTCAGTTCCATATTACTTTCTCCAAAGACTGAGCCTTCAAGCAAATAGTGATAAATCTTTTGCTTTCCTCAGTGTGTTTTAGTGTTACACAGCAATAATATCTATTATGATTTCATTACATCTTGTCCACTACAAGTATCTTTTTACTACAGTATTTGTTAGTTGCTTTTAAAAATACATTTTGACATCTTTGTGATGATTTTAAACTATTTTTTAAATGAACTGAGTATTTCTGAAATCTGGAAGACAGTTCTGACAAGTTTTGACCCACAGAGTGGGGAAAACTGAGAAATTTTTATTGTATATAAATTAAATTAGTAAGTTCTCTAACAGTAAAACCCAAATAATTGTAATGTAAAATGTATTTTGTAAGGAATATATTTCAGCAGAAGAAATTATCAAAAATTGTAGAACGGAATTTACACCACCATACTTATAATGTGATATCTGCCTTTTTTTTTAATCCTGTATTATTACCAAGACAGAAAACTGAGCTCAAGCATGACCTTCAAATATTCACAATGCAATAGCAAATATATTGGATTAAATCTAGAACTGACAAAACAAACTAGAGATACCCTGTCAGGCTAAGTACTTTTACCATTTATATTTCAGTCAAAATCAGTATTTTAAAGACTCTACTATAGAAGTCCAACAAACTGAAATCACTGAAAACCCATGTTAAAAACTAGTAAGTTATACTCTGAAAATACATGCTGAAGGATTTTTGCATGGCAATAATAGGTCCAGTTTTTAAATACTTTCTTTATGTATATCTCATATGGATCTAACTTTTTATTTTAGCTTAGAATACTTTTTCGTGTCTAATAACCTTAAATTACATATATGTTCAATCTAGGTACTTCCATTGTTTTACTGGTATTTTCTGACTACTTTTAAAGACTTCATAATGAGAAATTATGATACTACTATAAAAGAGCAAGTGAATTCTATATCAGGTAGAATGTACATACCTGTCAAAGGCTGCAGTTACAAATGGAAACCTTTACATGCCTATTAATTACTGTTCTTTGATCAAAATGACAACCTGACACCTCTCTGATACCTCTTTGGTGACATTGTCTTAGGTGTCTGCACGTACACATAGAAAGTAGCAGTCAAGGCAGAAATGACTGCTTCAACTCAGTATATTGACATGGATAATAGTTGGGGTATACTAACTGAACAACTAAATGCATACATAGTAAGACGTAAATATAAATTTTCTGTAAAACAGATTTAAATTTTTCATCATACACATTATCAGAACAGCCAAATAAAATGAAGCAAAAGTTTATTCTCACCAAAACAAGCGCCACATTGACTAGATCACTAATACAGTATTTTTAAAAAGTATCTTTTACATTTAATGGAAGAAAACAGAGATATTCTTGCTAATAAAGTCAGCACTAAAAACCTCATTTTTGCTTGCATCAATGTAATCTGAACAGCAAGAAAAGTTCAAACCCAGGAAAAAGTGTTTCTAACACATGCAACACTGATGTATTATACTCCTAGCTATTCAGTATCTGAAGAACATACTTCTTATGACTCATTACTGTGTCAACAGACTGTTAGCATGTCCCACAGGCTGAACTTTCAGCAAGGCATTAATCTGAACATGCTCAAGAAATCAGTATTTCATAGCAGAAATAAAACTGCACTTAAACCAACTTCTCTTCTTAGGAAGGATTGCTTAAAAATTATCATAGGAAAACCAACAGGTGTCCACACTACTTTGATGTCTTGTTAACCAAGCTCCTATTCCAAATCCATTGTATTCTGATGATGCAGTCAAGAGACAGTTGGATGAGTTCGAAAGTTTCCCTTAATCACACTTGACTTTAGAATTTCACAGATTACCAGAATTCTGGTTATCTAACAGGTCAAGAGAAGGTAATCACTGCCTTTTTTTCCCTTCTAGAAACCCCACATGGGCAGCCAACACAATAATCATTACCCTCTTGAAATTTTACATTGGATGGTAAAGGTGGGGATGGGAAATCTGACTGTAATCAAAATCCAGTCAAAATGAGCATTATGACACATTCCCAAAATGCATACTCCATCCTTTCAACCACAGCAAGACTGCATGTTAACAAAATTTGGGATATTTGTTACAGCAGAATGCAAGAATGAGTTTTCATTATATTCTTTGTGTTTTCATTTTTATTTAAATGGTACAATTCTTTCTCCCTTTAATTTGTTTATATCACTTAGGAGTTAAAGCCTTTGAAAAACAAATACAACTTCTAGATTGGGAAACTACCTAAAATTTTGTGAGAAATTTGGAAACAATAACCACGCCTTTCATTCTTCCAATCATATTCTACTCCCACAGGCTCTCAAAATCCACACAGGACAAAGTGAATTACTTCCTGCCTTTTTCCAAGGCAGATCAGAGATCATGTCTCTCAGGCAAAATTAATTCAAAGTCCAGATAGATTGATATTCAAATGAATCCAAGTCATTAAACACTTGCATTGAAGTTTTTGTGCCTACTGGATCATTCTTTCATATTTATATTTAAGAATGCTTACATCATCTCTAGAAGTGCAAGTTCAAGATTAGCCAATTTCTTATGGAAGTATGTATCTCACAGGAAAATAAACAGTTCATTTATCAAAACCATATAATGTCCTTCCAAATGAATGGAACATCAAGACACAGTTACTTCCAGCTATAACTATATAAGCTCATTAGCTAGATCATACTGGTATGACAATTTGCTGGTTTTATGACTAGCAGTACTTAAGTGGTTATAATTATAGTATCTGAAAGGTAGCATCCTAGTAAGATGAATGGAGAACATCAAAAATATGATGCTTTTTCCTAGTTGGCAGCCACATCCCCTAATGCAGCTAATGGGGTTTTTTGGTAGTCAGCATTTGTCAGGCCAAGACAAATAGCATGTCTTTCGACTCACATAAACTTTTCCAACCTTTCCTACTTTGAAAACAGTACTAATAAAAAACATGTTCAAGCATAAAAATAGCTAAACCTATGTGTAAAAACCATATTCACACTATTAATCTTTTTAAACTATGGTATATATACTTTTTAAAACAATGCCAATGTACTATTCAATACTAGTTGATAATATTCAGATTCTTTTTTTAAGGAATTTAAAATCAGAAAATTTAAAAATTAAAATTAGCTGTCAGAAAACAACACATGTAACTGAAACAGCTTCCAAATTTCCACTCAGCTCTTCATGTTTTCTTCTTCTGTTTTGTAGATCAAATAAATGCTTAATATTTACACTGAATTATTTTGGGTTTAATGCTCACTTCTGACCCAGTTTTAGAAGACACCATATTTAATCACATTGCAGTAAGAACATTCCAAAATATTCAGAATTGCTCAGCACGATTAAACAGGTCAACCATTAATAAAGTCAGGTGTATAGGAACAGGATGTAAAATGGAGATCAGAGGACTAGAGACAGAACATTGTATAGAATATCCAAAAGAAAACCAAAAATATTGCATATGATTTATCTCAGAACTAGCAAACTTCACAGAAGAAAATAGTGGAATCTTGACTATATGTATGGGAATGGTTATACTTCACTTGAGTGCAAACAGGACATGCGATCTACCCAGTAAACTTTTTAATCCCCAAGAAAACTTCCAAAAATAAATTTTGTTTATAAGATAAAAATAAAAAGGAATATATTTTAAATAATTCCTTATAACATCTTAGGATATTTGATAGTGGAAGGGAAAAAAAGCACCAGCAAGCAACATATAAGTGCTCTGCAAAAACTGTTGACTGACTGCACTTCAAGAATTTTTTCTTAATTTTTTTCTCTCCTTTCTCGGACAGGCAGCTTACATTGTTACAGGTAAAGATACTTACAAACAAATGAGAAAATATTAAAGGTATCAGAAATCAGTACACTGCAATAAAATTAGTCTAATATGACACAAGAGCATTACTCATCAGTCAGAAAGGGTAAGTAATTTAGCTGAATTATACAAAAAATAAAATATCCCACATTTCTCAGTTATCCTAACAATTTCCTGTATTGATTTTCCTGATTATATCAGAAAACACTTTTTTGGTACATCATTGAAGAGTTACTTGAAATGGAAATTTACAGTACCATCAAGTAAGCAAAAACTGCCAAACGAAAGCCAGGACTTCCAGAAGCAAAAGATGGAACTGTAATGGCTGTTCACATGTAATAGAAAACACTTCACAGCCTGATAATGGTGGGATAAGTAAATACTGACATATATTGAATATGTGTGATGGCAAAATTATCTTAGGTCAGACCAAGGAAAGCTGAGAAATTATAAAAAAACCTCATAAAACTAAATAATCAATCCATCAATCATCATCATACTGGATGATATGTTAACCAGAATCATAATGCAGTTGGAAAAAAAAAGCCTGCAGAGTGAAAGAGGTGAAACAATTACCAACACTAACAAGTGTGCAGGATTTATATTAATGTAGGTTTAGATTGCTCCTACTAAATGCCAGCTAACAGTTGGGGTACATTTTTTGGTTCCATGATCCAAAAGGTATTTGGTTGATACTGTCATCAACTTTTCTATGATATCAACTGAAGTACAAGAGTAGGGTAATTTGGGAGACTTTGTTTAAAATTTCTGGTGAGGAACTAACACTAAGGTAGATCCATCTAAAAATGTAACAGTAGCCATAACTGGGCATAAGAGTGTAAAACAAGTGTTCTCCTACATTAGATGTTTTATCAAAATGCCTGCACCCTAAAAAAGTGTATTACAGAGACCCAAGTAAATAGAATCATAGAATTACTAAGGTTGGAAAAGACCCTGAAGATCATCAAGCTCAACCTTTGACCAAAGCCATCAGGTCAACTAAACCATAGCACTAAGTGCCACATACAGCAGTTCAGGAATCCAAACATATAGTAATATTGAGCATATAGTAATGCCATAAATTTTAAAAAGTTAGTCTAAATTAAGACACATAAAAATTATAATGGAAATAATTACAGCACTTACTGCAGAAGTCCATGTTACAACCCATGCCTTTTATGAGAATTTGAAAAGAACAAGGGCAGAGATCAGTTGAAGAAACTCTAGGGTGAAGGTGAAGCGACAGTCCAGGCAGACTATATATAGCACATTCATGATATTTAATTTTACTTTATTTATATTCACTTTTTTTTCCTTCCTAAATACTTGAATATTCTGCAGGTATCAGTCTACATCATTGCACACAGGAACTACTGTGGTCTAAGAATATCAGTACAGGGTCTTTCAAGCATGAAAATCATTACCCGGGAGTGCACCATTTAATGTCACCCTAAGAGACTCTATCTACCCAGGATTTCTTCAGCTTCAATCTATAGGCACACATGATGCCAAAATCTACTTCCTAGAATGTGACCAAGTGTACTGGTGTTAGGCATACAAGAAACAAAGACTACCTTAATTAACACACCCTCCAACAACCGAAAACAGTATTTGAGCTTGAACTAAAGTGTGGGAATCTGTTGAAGATATGAGTTCCTCAAAAGTTTCCCAAAGTAGACATGGAAATGACAATACACTTATTACTTATGTAGGCTTCAGCATATTTGACTGGACACAGTTTCTCCCTTGCCTTACCATGTGTGAAAGAACTTAGGTTTTTCATTCTAATTTGAACAAGAACCTGCATGATCATTAGCATTTACAGATCTATATATAGGTTTAATATTTATTTTCAGAATTTAATGATGCTTACATAAACACGTTTATTTTTAACTACACATAAAGGTTGTTGCAGTTACAAAAAATACTGGAATTGTGAAACAACCTTATTATGGTAATAACCCTTTCTCAGGCTTGAAAGAAAGCAAACTACTACAAGACACCATGAGAAGGACTGGAAAAGCTAAATGCAGGTACAAAATTAACATCAGAAAACATATGTGTCACATTCCTATTTTTATCTACAGGCTGATGCACTTGATGCAGATTTCTGTGATGCCTCATAACTGGAAAATCTTACTTTGCTTTCTAATTACTAAATCCAAATAGTCCAATTAGACAAACTACTGCATAATGCTTTTCTTCATCCACAGACATGTATGGTACCTGTTCATAGAATTCTCTATCTGAGAACTGAGTTCTAGGACATAAATTGCCACTTCCCTTTGAATGACAATGTATTTCCACTCCACTAAAAAGGTCTGCCACTGAAAGACTTTTAATCAGTATGATTAACATGGATCCTAAAGGCCACATTAGATCAAGCGAAAGTACTGCATTATAAAAATAAAGGCCTTAAATTGTAAATTTCAGAAAACTGTGATAAGCTGGCAAAGGACTTCAGAATCTCTTCTTGTCTTATTATCCCAAGTATTGATTGAAATCTCTCCACCTTGAAATTGTTGGTGAGGACAAATCTATTGAGTCTCATTAAATCCAGCATAGGAATGCAGTCCCCAGAGCATTTGGGACCACTAAAGCAGATGCTACACATTTTAGAAAAATATTCTCTATCCTTGAGAATATGAACTACAGCTGCAATATTAAACAGACATCAATTTATTTCCCTAAGAGCTCTAATGTAAAGGAGTTATTGTACAAGACAGCACCCTCAAAATTTGTACTTAGAGAAAAAAGGTATGTGAAGTCAATCCAACTTGATAAAACAGATTAGAGATCTTTACATCCTGCTCACTACAACTTGAAAATTTGTTGTCTTCAAAAAATTTACACATAATTCAAAGCAAGTTTATGACCTCAGATTTAGCAGAAATATTTTTTACATTTTGCATCAATTTCCATTAACATCAGCGCAAAGATCTGTTTTTCTCAATGGTACCCTGTTAACGTTTGCATACATGAGCCAACCATACTGCCTGAGCTACACCACATAGTGCCTATCTGACCACTAACAGAGAGGTCATTGATCCTGCTGTAAGGGACAATATATCATAGGATGTACACGCTGATAGGCTCAATGCCATTTGAAGAAGTATGAAAATATTCCTTTGTGACTATATTTATGGAATGGTTGACACATCCTTATCTAGGTGTTGCAGACTGCACATTATTAATGAAGGGAAGACAAACAGAACACAGATTTGTCTGCAACAGTTAGTGCCTCTCTCATTGAAGCGAAAAAATAGACACTTATATTATTTTGATAGATGCTGAGTTTTCCAAAAGCCTCCTGTGACTTCAGTAGGAATGCATATCTTGTGATTTGAAAAATCCAGGTTACTTTGAAGCAATTACAATTGGCTGTTTATACAGTTTTGATCAGAAATGTAGAATAGGACTGTCATGATAAATGAATTCCTTTCCCCTTCCAAAGTTCTATTAATTTGGCTTTCCACAAACATTAGCTCTATTCCACTGTGACTTCAGGAACCTTATTTACTCCTTTTTTACACCTTTTTCTCCCCCATATTTTTTCCAGGTTTGATATTTTACAAAAAGACAACTTAGCAGTTCAACAACAGTAATTTTTTAGCAGATGTGAGTCAACTTTTGCTGGTTTAAGAAGGTTAAGAGACCTCACTGCTCTATGTCAAAAAATACTGAATTCACCATCTCCAATCCAGCAAATTTTAGTCTTTTTTAAGTCAGGAGTATTTGTCAGCTATCAAGACTCAGGGTTTATCTTCTAAACCACACTATCCTTGTTATAAGGTAAGAGAGGCAGAAGCTTTAAGTCCCACCCAAGACCGATTAAGAACTGTGAACCAGCTTTCTGAAGCAATCCTAAATATTGAAAGAAGCCCATATTAGAAGTGGCTTGACCCTACAACCATATCAACATACTCATCAATTTTACACATTACTTAAGCAATTATTTTTCATAGGACAGGTCAAAATCTTTCCCATACTGAAGAAATACTGGCAAAATCTCTACTGTGCAAGGTAAAGTGAGCTTTCTATACAAAGTTTTTTCATGCTTTAAAACAGTCTCATGAAAATTCAGTTTGACTTTATTTCATATTGTATTGTTGTAGAACTTGTCTGGAAGAATATGGTTCTATAGACACCACTGAAGACATGTCATACTTCCCTTATTTTTTTTTCCAAGTGCCTCAATGGATCCATTTACCACCTTCAGAAGCACTGACAAGAGAATTTAAAAATAAAAACTAGCAACTCCTGACACCTATATATATATATGTACTTTTTTTTTTGTTCTAGAATTTACTCTGTCTTGTCCCAGATGGATAAATTCCCCCTGCATTGTACATGTTCTGAACAACTTTGATAGAAAGTCTACCTGTAGCTTGACTGAGCTACTAATGCAATGCAGAAATTATTTAATATCTATCATCACTGCAGTCAAATAAACTGTAGTGTTTTCTAGGGTGTTTGGGTTTTTTCCACACCTTTTTACATGCAGCAGCCCTTTATGCTGGCATTCCACAAAATTTCTAATTACCTTAGCAAACCACATCACATGGCACAGTGTTAAGTAGACAAGAATGTGCAGGGCACTTTGAGCTATAAAATGTTAAACAAACACATCTGTAGAAACCCAGTACTGATTCTGGTTTGACTCAGGCCTAGCTTCACAAATTTATTACAAACTGCACACGCTAAGAAAGATGACGAAGGGAAGAAAAGGTTTTGGGAAAAAGCACTGGCATTACACAACTTCAGAAAACAGGCGCATGAAAGTTGTTCATATGAATTCTTCCTTGTCTTCTTCCTTCTTAATCTTTCTATAAAGGAAGCCAACATATCTTCTATATTCCTTACAGATAGAAAAATATATATCATTTCATAAACTTAAAATAAGTTCTGAGTAGTGCATGTTTGACAGATCATTATGGCAAACATTTTCCCTGACATTCACCAAAAACATAAAACTGTTCTGCAAACGTATATATTGTTCCAGCTTCGTGAACGAGTTAAGTATTTCAAAAGATACTATAGCAATAATTTTTCCAGTTAATTTTTGTAGAGCAGCTTTAGTGGTTTTAAACCACTAAAGTTTTTGTGATTTGTTTAGTGAAAAGTATATCTTCCCCTGAACTATGAAAATCAAATTGGAGAATTTAGTAATTGAAAGCTCCTGTCCTCCAGAAGAGGAAGAAGAAAAACGGAGTTAACATCAAATTAGATAAAGAAATTTATATGCTTGGAAATTCAATCCTAATCTTCTTCAGATCTAACGAAATCTTAATTATTAAGACTGATCAATTCAATGTATGCATGGGGTCATATATGCTGGTATGCAGTTAGGCCAGTAAACTTGGATAACTCACCTGTATTTTGGCAATAAGAGAAAGACAGAGATCTAAAGGATGCAACCCTGTGAAGATCTTTGATTACTCTCTGCATAGATATTGTACAGATATTAAAATGAACCCTAAGATCATAAAGCTTAATAACATAGTTTCTGATATGTTGTTTTAGCTGTGTGAGCATATTCTTGGTCTTGCAGTACTTTTTGTGTATCAGCATTGAGAGCCTCTACCTGCTTTATCAGCTCAGCCTGCTGTGTTGCATCTCCAATGTTTTGTCTGTAAAGATTCTGTAGCTCCTCTAACTCCTTCCTGTGCAAAAGAAGCAAAAAAGAGAAAATAAGAAAAAGAACAATGACCTCTGTTAAAAATTGTATGCAAATGATTTTATTGTAGATAATGAGCTTCCTATCTTCATTTATTTTTCTGTCAATTATCTTACAAACACTGCAAGTTACATATAAAATATTTATCATACACTTTTGAAAAATACCTACAAAATATCTACAAAACTTTAAAAATGGAATGCCTTTCTATTTCCCTCTAATACTTTAACTGAAAATGAATAAATTTTCAATACTTCATGTTTTTCTAATCAATATTCAGTTAACTCTTTAGCAGTGTCAAGATGCAAAATATGTAGAACACATCAGCTGTTTCTTTTTTTACCCAGAACAATCAGAAAAAGATAAAACTTTTTCCTGAACTTGCAGAGTATGTGTGAAGCAAGCTTTTTTTCTGAAATGCATCTACTCCCTAGACACATGAATATGCTTGCTGATAAATTACTTTCTGTCTACAGGTATGGCATATTGCATCAACCATAAACAAAGCAAGAAAAAATTTTGGTGAGTATTATATAACACAATAAAAGTCCTATAAAGACAATAACAGGAATGGTATTATAACGCAACCATAGAATAGATCTAGTATAATCAGATTTCTTGATAATTTTACTGTACTGATGATAAATTTTCTGAATTAAGATCAAAGTACAGTAACACTTACTATGAACAATGATTAAAACTTTGAAAATTTTCTGCAAGATATATTAAAAGTACCGATGACTCTATTAATCCCTGTTTATATATCTTCTACTTAATTCCCTTTTAACTCACAAGCACATTTCACACTAGTATTACACTGAGATACCAAAAGATATATTTAGCACTCCAACTAATTTTCTTCCCTACTTCCTCAAAGAATTGTCTACAACCTCTAACACATATGTAACATTTCTGTGACTAGAATTACCATTAACAGAAGTTATCATTACATTTTTCTAATACTTCTGGAGATATCCAGGCAAAGATTAGTGTACAAAAGGTAAGCAGCAACACCAACTTCACTGTCTTCTTCCAGGGAAACACAGAATAACAAATAAACAACTTTAAGGGAAGTTCACAAAAATTTTTTCTTAAAACCTATGCCACTAATTAGGGTTTGTGATTGAATGATTATTCCATATAGATACATCTGAATAATTATATAAGAATTTAAATTACACTTATAATATGACAGCCAGACATCTTTTAAGAAAAAGGTCACCATGAGCAACAGTAATTGGAAAAACAACACTGACAGCTAAGACCCAAACTGCAACACATAATTCTACTTTTTTCCATCATCCCAAACTTCCCATAAACTAACAAACTAAGATACATTGAGAGATTTTAACTTTTTTAAGAGCAAAGTCAGGAGGTAGTACTGAGAAACAAACAAACAAACAAAAAAATACCTCTGTGTCTCTAACCTCATACTTTAAGATGAATACAATGGAAAATAAAGAAGTTAACAGGAAGTGACCTGCACTCTTCAAGCAACAAGAAAGGGTGTGTTATGAAAAACAGTTTGGTCTTTCTGACATCAAAACAGAAGACCATTACTAAATTATTTCAATCCCTGAAGTAAGATTGTTGGTACAGTAACCTTAGTAGACTTTGCTTCTAGTGTTGCAGGGTTGATGGTACATGAAGACACCACCAAAGTAGATAGCAGCAAGACTCAATCATTTGACAACTCATCTGACCAGTAACAATCACTACTATTGCTTAGGGTAAAGACACCTGTGGTGCTCACAGACATTTCCTTCTATCCCTAAAAATATAAGATTAAATAAAACTCTTTCCATCCTTGTAGTGGCAAGGGACCTTGGATGCCCCTACCAATGGTTTTAGAGTAACCTGCAGCTTCCCAGAGATGCAAATGAAATTAATAGCTATTGTCATTCCACAAGCTATATAACTGTTCTACAAACAGAATTAAAAACATACATATCACTTCAGGTAATGTTCTTAGCTTTGTTTCACCACCAAAATTCTGGTGAATACACTGAGGTTTTGAGCACCTCACCTGTCCCTGTTACCTAGGGAACACAAGATAGCTTGGGGTAATTCAATAAATCTCTATATTCCATTTCCTGTAGTTTAAAAATACAGCACAGTGACAGGTCCTGTAAATTGTGACTTCTCATGGAAAAGGCATAAATACTAAAAACGGTTTGCAGCATACAGCAAAGAATAGCCTGAAAAATCCAAGAGCAGCAAAACAAGACCTATGTAAAAATCTGACTGCCTCATAATTTACAGCACACAAGTTAACAACAACTGCATTGGAAGGGGTGGTGAGCAGGCTGGTGGCACACAGGTGAGAGAGTAAAAATGTTTTAAATTATTACAGAAAAACTTATTACAGTAAAATTATTACAGAAAAAGCAGTAGGAAAACCATCAGGGATAGATCTGGACTAGATACGGATCAAAGGAATGAAGTCATGGCCCACATTTCCACTAAAAACATTGGGCCAAGAAATTCAAATTCATTTTAGAATAGATTTTACTATATTTGCAAACAGTTTAATATTTCCTGGATACTTGAGACAGCAAGGCTCAAGCCTCAGTGAGTCAAGCAAACCTCTAAGTGTGATGTTCAGAGCTCCACCAGAGAGCTGTGTCAGACCACGAATTTCCAGACCCTGGCATTTAGCATAATTCTAAAGCAAAAATAAAATGCAAATGGAAAGGTTACCACGGGAGCTAAAGAGATCCAAAAAATCTGTACTGAAAGAAAACACAAAAAATATAACAAGAAAATGCCTTTCACAGGTAATTCAGAAGTTTGAAACTAAACCAAATGAGGTGAAGAGTGGCTTGCAAAAATTAAGCCAAAAAAGAAAGGCAATGGCTCCTTGAAGACATTCACCATGCAGGATGTATCCTGCAAATACTTTTTGTTCACTGGTCCTAGAAAATTTATCTTCCACACCTCAAAATTATGTGGCCGGCTTTTACTGACATGTGGCAGTATTTTCAAAAACACCTTATTCTGTAGAACCAGAGTTGGAGTATTTCTTTGAAGTTTGATCTCTGCTAATTTGCTGAAGGAAACAATTATTTTGATGTCTACAGACACATCTACTGTTCAACTAAAAAAACCTCTTGCCAACAAACTGACAGATATGCACAACACAAGAAGTTGAGAGTACTAGCCCAGTATGTACATATTCCCTTGGAGACTTCCTTCTCCAAATGAACTTAGCACACAATGTAAAATTTTTGGACAGTGTTACCACGATGTCAGCAGAAAGTGTAATTTTCTGAATCTGCCTATGCTATATATGAAAGATGCCACCAAATGAAGGAAGCCAGTTGCCTTTCTTTCTTCTTCTAGAGCTTGTTCCTAACAATTTCAATTGTGTTCCTGCTCTTTTTTCACAAAATGAGAGGGTGGGGAAGGTAGGAAGGCAGCAAACAGGGAGACAGAGAACTGGGGAAAACAGATGCATCTGCAAGCCAGATTGTCTTTTTCAGCTCTGAAGTTTGAAATTGATGATGGGAAACTGAAGATACTAAGGAGGATGGGGTACTTTCCACACTACTTGTCAAAGAAGTTTCTGCCAACAACAAATGACAACCAAGCATTCAGTGTGATACTTTCATAAGACTAAATTTTAAATGCTTTAAAAAAAAGCTTACCATAAACAGGAAAAAATAAATACTCTAATCATAGTCAACGCAGTTGCTAAGATTTTGGCCTAGGAAGATAAGATTGAAAGACTTTATTTCCTCCTTGGATTTTTTCCCTTTAACTGGAGAGTTGTTCCTTTAACTAAGAGTTTGTCTTTTTCTTACAAAGACTTCTAAATTTTGATTATTTTTTTTTCATTGAGAAATAACAGAAATTTTCTCTACATCCTGACACCTCAGGAAGATAAGGATAAATTTCAGTATTCTGTACCATAAAAGTACAGAATATTTACAATTCTTAGTATGTATTGCTATCTACTGAAATTGAATTCTATATAATATAAGCTTAAGCCTTCTTTCTTCATAACAGAAATGTCAAAAATAAATCTGTAGCTAAAGTTCATTGAGAAAGATTAACACAAGGTATCAGACAATTAATTATAATGATACTGATCAAACATATACAGACATGTGAAGCATAACTCACATACCAGTGATATCGAAAAATACTATTATTTATTGTAATACCACTAAATATCTAGGAAGGAAAACATTAAAGGACACAAAAAACCCAATGATTGATTTACCAAACTGTTTTCCATAAATTTAGAGGACTGGTTATACAGAAAAACACAGAAGACTAATTCAAAATAAGTATGGTGTTCACCTCTTTATTACCTCATGTTCACAAAATACCTTGTGCTCAAAAATGTCCTTAATTCCGTACTTTAATAAGGTGTTTGTGCCAAATTCTAAGGGATTGATTTGCAATGAATAACAAAGAACACATTTTGAGAAATTTGAACTTCAAAGATTTGCCCAACTGAGATTGCAATATCCTAAGCTGCAACCAGCAAGCAATAACTTTGCAAACTAGATTACCTTACTCTAAAATGCCTTCTTTACTGTCCCTAGTCCTCACAAATATGTATTTTTCTGAGAATAATTTCGGGACATAAATTCTATTAAGTCTACTGCTTAATTTCCCAAATTCCATTGATTGCATCTTTCAATACAATTTCCCAATAAGCTCATGTATGTTTATTGACTTGTTAAAACCCAACTTGTATTATTCCTTTTAAATCTGAAAATTATTTTTCTTGTAAAGACATCATCTTTCTTGAAGAGATTTCAACAAGATGAAAATTTAGGTCAGATGCCTCAAAAATCATATTTTTTTGGTTATACTCACTCCTTACAGAAAGATTATTTGTTCTTGGAAAGTAAAGAGGAATATCCTTACCAATGATTTTTACTTCCCAACTGCAGCTCTTCAAGCAAAACCATAATTTAAAGGAATACTGAAGGGAATATTATTTATCTAACACAAGAATGAAACACTGTGTATGCCTCTGAAATTAAGAAGTAAAACATGGACAATTTCCTGACAATCAACTTAAGAGTTACCAATTATCTTCTGACAATACCTTCATTCTGGGGAATTCAGTAGTCTTTTCAATTCATATAACTCATTCTGGCCTTTAGTTCTTTTCCCAGACACAAATAATGCAGCACTAATCTTATGGATTCACTGTAAAGAAATAGTGTGTGACACCTAATACAAAGCTTAAATCACTGCACCTTAAACCTTCAGCACAGGCCTATGTAGACTTCTGCTGACTTGTTAGATTTGACTCTAGTTAAAAAGTTAAACTTAGGCTTAAATATGTTACAAGTTTAGGGTGTTTAGCCTCTCCAATTAATATTTATGTCACTAATCATATTGCTACTTTATTTTCAGTAGAGACTGGTAGTTCTCTGACCCATTGCAAATTACAGAAGTGTAATTTCTAAATCTATCTTAGATTAAAATAGACATAAAACTTCTATCACAACTTAAAAACAAGTAAGCTATACCAAGAGTCAGAATGTATCATGAAGACTCTACATAAACTGGTAGATTACCAAAAGCCTTACATCTTGTGAACAAAATGGTAAAACAAAGTATTGCACAAAAGCATCTCCAATGCATGATACTGCTTTGTGGAACAACACACTGCTAAGTGGCACAACAGAATTTTGAGAGGATTCACACTTAAAAGTTATTATAAAATATTTACTTTGCTCTGACCGTTCCACAAATCTTTTGGAAAAGTTCTTCTTGTTTCACATCTACCTAAGATGGTAAATTACTGCATATACTGTGCAAACTTTATTTGTTCTCGTCTCTGCTAAATCAGTTTCCAAATTCTACAAAGAAAGCATTTGAAATGCATAAATGGTGAAGAAATAATTAAAATCTACTATGTAAGTTATCTATGTATACAGATATATGGATGTGCCCAGACATCCGTGCATACATTTATTGCAGTCTGAGCAAATACATATAGTTGTATGTGCGTGTATGAAAAATGAGAAATTATCAGAGAAAAAAAAAAAAAGGTGTATTTAAAGTTTTAAGCAGCTACCTCTTCTTTATTCTAAGAAGTTTTCCTTAACTCAGTTGCTGGATGTGGAAGGAGGCTTCTGAATCAAATCTTTGCAAAACAGTAGCTCCCTATTTAAGTACTGAACTGATTAAACCTTGTTTTCTAATGTAGAAGCTCCTAAAAAACCAAGCAGCTATGAATTCAATTTAAGCTCTCACAAACATTCACAATGTTGTGTTTATGAACTAAGAATCATAGATACAGATTCATTTTCAAGACTGCTTGGTAAATCTGCTCTTAGTATGCACTGTTAATTGAATGCAAGGAATAATTTCTTCAGGAAAAGAAACAGCATACAAGAAAATTTCTGAAAGTGCTCACTGAAAACAATACAAACATAGGTCTACCTTTTACCATTAGCCCTACTGAAGAAGTTAGTCAGCAAACTGCAAAGGTGTATCCAGGAAACACAGCAGCAAGGCAGCTTACTCAAACAAGACTTCAGTTTCTACTTAAACCTTGCTAGAGTTCTCTCAGAAGAGCACATCAGTCCTTAGGAAGTTTTGTATGACTATTCTCCCAGAGTGTTTTGAGGCAAGAATGTAAATATAAATATTACAGCAATATCTAGAACAGAATTTCAGCTGGTGGCAACAGCCTTAGACCTGCTTTGGTATTATGCTACGCACAGACTCAATCACTTGTTCTCAGTAAGGCAAATATTCTATGATTCATTAAAAATTTAAAATAAAAGTCTCCTCATAGTATATCATCCCTAATCTACTGCCAAGAGTATATTAGTTTTCCGTTTACATACAGACTTAGTTAAAGAAATAAGAAAATGCACATTTTTCCCTTTCAGCAATGATGCCTCAAATACTGAGGTTATCAAAATATTTCTATAACTGAAAAGTGATTAATTAAATTCTAAATAAACTAAATTCCTTAAAATTGAATTAAAATGTCTTATAGGTATTTAGATGTGTCAGAAGTGTACTACAATCAAGCTGCTTGAAATAGAATGAGAACTACCATGTCCTGTTGATAACAGTAACAATGATGTAAGGAAATAACAAAATTCACAAGTGAATGAGGTAGTAAATTAATTTGTTTATTGACAAATATCAGGCAACATACCTGGTGTACCCAACAAATGAGTTACCATTCTGTGTCAAAGGCTAGGTGGAAAAACTTAACTTTTCCTAGAATGAAAAAATTTGAAATTATAGGAGACAGTTCACTATAAGCACATAAAATTTTTAAATGCAATAAGGTATTTATAACTTGCAGACAAATAATTGTAGGGTCTCTCTTCAATATTTTTTTTCCTCTGCAGCTAAATGTGCTGCATATGTGAACAAAAATTTTAATAGCTCATATATTCTGTGAATAAATTCTATTTGCATATTTCTAATGCCACACTATAGAGTTGTAGAGGTTTTCCACAGAAGACATGAAAAAAAATCTAACATTGGCAATGCTTTAAGTTCCCATCACCCATTGCAGGGTACAACAGGAAGATTATGCAACACATTATTTCATAATAGATACAACTTCAGAAGCTATCAAATGGCAGAATTTTAAATTAGAAGAAAAGTATATTTCAGTACTTAATTTGTGACATATTTGACTTCAGTTTTTGATTTCAAGTAATAAATTAATCAGCCCAAACTTCTGAATGTATTCTGAAAGCTCAAGTTTTACTGAAGAATTTCTGAAAGAGGAAAACATGGAAAAAGGGAAAGAAAACACTTGTTATACAAATACCTTAGCTACTGAAATATTATACAATGATGTAGAAAAGCTCAGCTGAATACTGAAATCTAAACTAGAATCACAGAACGGTTTGGGTTGGGAAGGATCTGGAAGGTCACCTAGTTGCACCCCCCTGCCCTGGGCTGGGACATCTCCCTGCTAGGTCAGGCTGCTTGAGGCCTTATCCAACCTGGACTTGAACACTGACAGGGTCAGGGCACCTGCAACCTCCCCGGGCAACCTTTCCCAGTGTCTCCCACATCCTCACAGTAAAAAAAATCCCTTCCTAATCTCCAACCTAAACTTCCCCTTTCAGTTAGAACGCACTCCTCCTTGTCCTATCATCACAGTTCCTGACAAAGGGTCCCTCCTTGGTTCCTGCGCAGGCCCCGGTCAGATCCTGGAAAGTTGCTGTGAGGTCTCCACACAACTTTCTCTTCCTCAGGCTGGACAGCCACAGCTTGTTCAGTCTGTCTTTGAAGGAAAGGTGGTCTAGTCCCCTCATGGCCCTGCTCCAGACTTGCTCCAGGAGTACCACATCCTTCTCATGTTGGGAACACCAGAACTACAGAGGGCACTCTCACAAGGACACAGCAGAGGGGCAGAACCACCTCCTCCCACCTGCTGACACACCTTTTCAGTGCAGCCCATGACACTGATTTCTGGGCTGTAAGTGCACATTGCTGGTTCATGTTTAGTTTTTCATAAACATCATACTTTTGACCATGAAATAATCTGTAATATTTTACATTCAATTTCTGAGCATCTGCATTTTTAAGATCATACTGCAGTTATCACATTCCCTTCTTGTTGATATGGTAGCAAAACAATTCATTGTGTAAACATGCTAGGTAAATTTGTGAAAATTTACAAATACTCCTAATCCGGGTTTTTAAATTATAGTCCGTTTCAATGGACTGTTTAAAATTCAAGCTTTTAAAACCTATTAAAAAATGCTACTTAAACCAGGAAGTCAAAACATTGAATAATTCAGTTATATGAGAAAGAAAATACATATTTATAGAAGACATAGTACAAAACAGCAAGAAAAGGTGAATTTAAAAGAACTTCAAACATGAAAAGCATAAAAAAATCAAGGCAGGAGGAAGTACAGTTATCCCCATTATGGAGTCATTATGAATTAACACCATAGCTTTTGTTATTTGTAGCTTCAAACCCTTTGAAAGTCACTTTCAAAGACAGTAGCTATGTTTTCACATTTTTTTTCCTATTATATATTATGATAGAAGTGAGAGTAATTTCTGAAGGTCCCATCTCAATAAAACTCTCATTTTTCAGTGGAACTAAAATCCCAAGCTCATCTTGAGAGAGATGGCTGTTTCTTTGAAAGTTCTGACCTTCAGACATCAGAAACTTTAAAAAGTAATGTGCTAACTAAGAATTAACAAAAACAAACAACCAACTCATCAGTAAGCAACTACAATATATTTTACATCACCTAGACTTGAAATCGGCCAGTCTGACATTTTTTCATCTACATACAAAGCCTTCTGTGACTTAAGTTTGGGGAAAATACATTCATAACTAAACAACAGCTTAAGCAACCTCCACCTAAAAAAACAACCAAATAAATAACTAAATGATTCTTAGATAGGGATACAGCTGGCTGACTGACAACTTTTCCATCTGTTCACTTCTAGGACATATAGAAAGCTGATACATAAGCCCTGGGAAGCACAAAAGAACCACAAAAAGTTCTCAAGAACTACTTTAGGCAGAAAGCAAAGACTTAAAGTCAACTTGCTGTACATTATTTATATGAACACACATACAGAAAAGACATAATATAAAAGGGAAAATAAATAATAAAGCACTGTTGTCAGCCTTTTAGCCACCTTACCAGGTACCCTCCTGTTAACCTCTCTCACTCTGACTTCAGCTAATATGACAAAACTTTAAAGACACGTTCTTTAAAAGGACAAACTATCCATAGCAGCTTTTCCTTTCTCTCAATTTGAAGAAGTTGAATTTTATACCCAGTTATAGGAGGTTACAATTAACAACCAGTCTTTGAAAGTCAATGAGGCACCTTTCTTCAATGGAAATGGTTTAAAGAAAAAACAAACAAACCTCAATAATACTTCAGCATTTGTACAGGTGACCACTGTTCCAAAGCAACCTCTGATTTAGATCTCATCTCTACCATCTAATTCACATTTTAAAAGCAATTCTGGGCTATCTTATTTTCATAAGGGTTTTTATTCTTTCAAACAGAGGAGACTAACATGGATAACATCTGTATAAGACACAATCTTTAAGACCTTTAAATGCCATGTTTATTACTGAAAAGCATGTACAAAATATGCTGATTCAACTCCCAAATTAAAGGGGGAGATGCAGCCAACACTCTCAACACCCCTGGATGCATTCACTCCAGGCTGTCCCAATGAACGTGTACTAGTCAAATTCTCTCAAGTATCTTCCAACACATCCACTCTTAGTACTTCACAATGAAGTCTCTCTCTAGGCAGCAACTTCTGGGGACATCTTGGAGAAGACTGAGGCAAAGACAGTATTTACTACCTCTGCTGTATCTATTAACTTCTGTAATTAATTCATATTTTCATTTCAGTAGCAGGTCCCCATATTCCTTTTTCAGGAAGGAAGCAGTTCAAGAAATTCTGATTTTATCTGTCACTATTTGCAACTCTGAACTGTAGCCAGGTTCAGTGTCCAGACAATGTTTCTGAATTCCCCCTCAACAGCTTTCCCTGTTATCACTTCCTGAAGTTTTCCACCTGCAGCCTACACTCTAGTCTAGTGGTGAATTCCATTTAGCCAAGCTGATCTCCTGAGACATCCACTTTTATTCCCAAGTGGACCATACCTGGGCTTGGAGGAAGCAGTCTTTAAAGACATGATAGTTTTTCCTGAGCTCTTTACCCTTCAAAACTGATTCTCACAGGTTTCCACCTACAAGTTCCCTGAACAGCTAAAGACTCCACTTCTTAACTCCAGGGCACTATCTTCTTCCAACACTGTCTCAAGGTCTTGGCCTTGACAACTTTTTGGTTATTATAGCCCAGACTGTAACTGATTATAATCTTCTTAAACCAGTTCTTCTTAGTTTGCAAACGGCAAATCCAACTCTGTGACACCCCTGGCTGTTTCAGGGAACACCCATCCCCAGACATACCCTCTTTCACACTCTAGACACTGACTATACCACTACTAATTCCCATCCCTACAATCACCCAGGTCTTTCATTCATCAGCATGTCTCATCAGCCAGAAAGAGAGAGACACGGAAGTTATTCTGGCTATGTTCATTGAAGGGATGGGTAACAGTTTTTCAATAATTTGTCCAATGTTTCATTAGACAACTTAAAATTATTTTATCAGTTTGGCACACACTAGATATTTCTCTCCCAAGAATCAACAACTAATTTCTTGTCCTGGGAACCCTATAATACTTTCATCATAACCAGCCTGAAGAAGTCAGTTTGCAAGAACTTTACTTCTCATGTTAGAAGATCTGAATTAAGTGCTTTCAAAAGAGTTTTCATCACCACAACAATATGAAGCATCACCAATATTACTAGTGTGGGGGAAAAAAGGTTATTTCTGGGTGAGGTGTTAATTAGATAGTTGTTGCAATGAATGCACTTCAATAACATAAAAGAACATAGCATTTTAAGTGTATATTTGTCATATAAACAAAAAGAATCCACTACCTAGATGTGTATACATGCAGCTGCTGAACTTCGAAAAGCCATGTTTGTGGCTCATTTCTTGAAGAAATTTTAAAAACACTAGCCAATTTCCACCAGTAAAAAAAAAAAGTAACATTTTAATTAAAGAGAAAAAGACTACCATGTATTCAGTTATTTCCTTTTTTTTGCTTTATCATAAACTATGAAAACAACTCTTTAATATATTATAAGCAATAATAAGACCCCTCACAGAACAGAGACCTTTGGAGGCTAGAATGCAATTTATTTGGAACTACTGTTCTTTCAAAACAACAAAGATTAAGTCTACTGCAACAAGATTATAAGTAAGTAAATTTCAAATCAATAAAAAAATGAAAAAAATGTGGCAATACTTGCAAGCTTTTATTATTTCACACTCATATACACATATATATATATTTAAAATCTGGAAGTAAAGCATCTTTTATTTTTTAATGATTACATTTTAAGATGACTATTTGAAGCCAGATTCCTGCTTTGCAGCATCAATTTTTAAAAAGCTATGGGTCTTAAGTGATAGAATGTAAATGAATGCAAGTCCCCACTGGTAGATTTGAATATATAACTTGCTATTTAAAGAAAATAACTTGTAGTGAAATGTCTAGAGAAGTTAATTCTCAAATAACATCCAGGAGTCCATTCCACTTTGTACCTTTATTTTGGCATCATTGCCAGATTTAATTTTTTCCATTGTGCCTCCTGCTTCCTCAGTTTCTCCAGGTCACTTAGCAGGTCAGCACAGCATATATTTAATCCCTTGTTTTCCTCCTCCACGTTTTTTATAACCAGTCTGTTTTGCTCTTCCTTCTTTTGTGCACACTCCTCAGTGTCCTGTAGAACAGTACCACAAGGGCCGATAAACAAAAAAGTGAGAACTAATCAGCAAATATAAACCGTGCAGTTTTACCCTCACAGCAGCTTCTATATTTGATGGCCAAGGTCACCTGTGTACTTTTATTGGCCTCTTTCATGCAGGTGGAAGGGTCATATTTTTTAGCTGGATGACAGCTTTGATGAGTACACATTTGCAAAGAGCCCATTAATTGATCAAGCTGCCTTTGATGCTGTCCCCAGCTATTTTTGAGACCCACACAGACATATCCTCCCAGACCTCAGCTTTATCAATTAATAATGCCGGTCCCATCAGAATCTAATTACAAGAAGCCACATCTTCACACTTCTACTTTCTTTGCTCCATTTCCATCATTAACTATTTATCTGAAAGTTATAAAGCTTGGATTCTTGGCTTTAAAGTATCTTTCTCAGTTGGTATGTGAGAAAACAGTGAGGTATAGCAAGGCCTAAGGCAATTTTTTCTCCAAGCTTGTCACTTTCTGTGCCACAAAGGCTGACACTGCTTAAAGAGCTACTTCAAAGCTACAGTCTTACAAAACTACGTACAAGTCAATATACCTTAAGTTCTTGGCTTTTATCTTTAAATTTCCAGTTCAAGTTACCGAATTCATCCTTCAAACGGGCATTTTCCTCATCCACAGCATTTTTTCTCTGCATTAAGCTGTTTATCTCCTGCTGCTGTTCTGTGAACCGCTATTTAAAAAAACAAAAAACCTGTTCCTAGTCAAAAGGCAAGTGCAAAAGAGCATGCATGGTCTGTGTTTTAGACCTATGAAACTAACTATCTGACATATGCAGTTTTTACAGCATTACTTTAATTCCATTAGTACTTTAATCATATTCAAAGCTGAATGACTGTAAGACAGAGTAATGCAAATGAGGAACCAAATATCCTGCTGCTACTGAACAAAGAAGTCTATAAATGCAGAACTGGATGGAAATTACTCAGTGAAGGTTATGTAAAAACAGTCATTTATGAAGTTATATCTGTGTTTATGGATTAAGAATGCATTAGAATATTGTTTAACGTGCACTTCTAGCACATCAAAAAATCAAGCCATAGCTGAATTCAAAATTCTCCAGAATTTCCAGAATTTGTCACAGTAAATAGAAATTACTATTGATTGAGGCTACCAAAATGATTATGACGCAAAATACTTTCAAAGAGAATTAAGTCTGGCCAAATTTGCAGCTCAAGGAAAATAATACAACATTGCTCAGCTATGGGTTAGTTCATCCACATACAGAAAAATCTCTCTGTCATAATGGAAGAATTTCAAGTTTCTGTGATAATTTCATTTGATTCTCGTGACACTTACATTAAACACCCTCACTCTTCAATGCTTATTAGAACTCTGTGTTTTTCTCCAGGAGTCCGCTTTAATTCCACATTCTGTTTTGTCCCATCTCTTTCTAAATCAAACAGAGCTTTAATGTATAATATTTTCCTAGCAGTGACACCATAACTATGGTACCAAACTGATGAAACTTTCATGTCAGTACTGAAGTGTAACAGCTTTGCTTTTAATACACAAGCTAACGTGAAGTGCGTACAGAAACATAAAAAAATCAAAGAGACAATAATCCTCTTGATTATTGTACAATACATGTGATAAATATATGTGACAGTTTTCAGTTTCTAAAGCTTACATCTGGTTCAGAAGTATGTCAGACATAAAAAAGAATGAAAATACGCTAATTAAAAGCAAGCAAAACAGTACATTTGAAGTCACACTTCACCATTCAAAAGACAAAACATTTGTTCTTTGGATATATTGTTACAGAAATAAACTGTTGCTGGCAGAAATGATTTAGTTGAATCTTTAAAAAGGTATGTATCCACATTATTATGGAAAGCATCAGTAATTTTGTTTGTTACCTTCCCACTCCACAGGTCATTATGGAATTGGAGTAAGCAGCTCCTTCAAGTCTTCCATCTAGCTCATTACTACTTACATAACATTTATCAAAACAAAAGTCTGTACTTGGAGACACCCTTAAAACATCATTAAAAATCTCACCTATCTGAAAGAGACTCTTGATTCTGAGATAAAAATTCACAAACACACATTTTTATAAAAGCTCCAGCTCTTTAAGGCATCTAATTTCTGAGTACACAGGTACATCATGCTACTACTTAGTTTCATTACACACAATGAAGAAACAGAGAAGCATATGTATATTTGTGAAGTGAAATCAGAGATATTTGGGTTGTTTTAAACGGGATGTTTTCCAGCAATTTAGAGAATGAATGGAGACAGGATAGTACAAAAGTGCAACTAGCTATTTCAAATGTTCTCTAGCGCTCAGATTAAGTTTCCAACTGAAATAAACTACGTAGTGAATACTCATAGTCAGACAGCTTATTCTGAATCAGACTTGCACACTTAATTCCTTATCTCCACAACTGAACTGTTAAACAACTTAACACTTTAAACCAATCAAAAGGCACAAATACTAAAATCAAATTACATCAATCACTAAGCAGCAAACTCACCTGAACAGTCTATAATGTCATCTACTACAGCAGTAGTGAACATTATCCAGGTGAGTTACACTTGCATGAAAAAAAACCCTTGGGTATCACTTTGCATGCTCTTATCTTTTCCTCTAAATGAATTGAACTTCTACTCTCATATTTGCTTATTTCACATGCTTATAAAGCAGGGAAAAAAAAATCAGAGTATTACTCAGGAGCCATGACTAGGCAGAAATAAGGGTCATAAAAAGGAATTTTTGAGATACAGACAACTAAGTAAATCATCATCTGCCCTTTCCTGTGCAGCTGTTTTCATATTTTTCTTCCTCAACCTATATAACCTATGTATTACTTCATATCCTAATAGAGTAAAGATTGATTTCTTACTGCAGAGAACACAAGCAGTGTTCTTAAAAGACTGCCCTATTCTGGTAGGCAAGTGAAACAGCAAGGGAAAAAAACATACTTGATTAAAACACAGGGCAACCTCCTACAAGAGGTTATTTTGACAGATTTCACTAGGTAGAGCACCCATCAGGAATTCATCTATTCCCATAGAATCTACTGGTTTTTGTCTAGCTACCATAAAGACAGTCTGACACTACACAAGAACAAACCTCAACTTACACTTTGAGTTGACTCAGTCATACCTGTTTGAATACAACAGGGCAAAAGCAATGTTTGACAGCTTGGCAGTCAAGAATCATAAAAAACCCTCACGTAACTAAGGTATCTAAAGCAGATTTTGACAAACTTCCAAGAAAGAAAACTATTCTAAAGTGAATTTGCTCCAATGAAAACCAAAAGAAACTGATTTTACCCTCATATTTATGTGGGAAGAATCAAAAACCTATCCCCTGTATACTGCTGGAGCCCAGAGTGCTCCAGGCAACAGTACATAGAAAGAAACACTGTGACCTGGTGGGGCAGACCTTTTGATGTCTCAGAGGACTGTCATTCCCAAACTCATTTTCATCCTTTCCCATGGCATCTCTTTACTTACAGCACATTACAATTTTTCTCCCATAATCCACTGTCTACTGGCAAATACTATTTCTTTTTTAAACACCTTCATATTAATCTGAAGAGGAAGAAAAATCACCTACCAAGTCAAACTGAGAAAATTTGCTATGAAAACAACAGATCAAAACCAGAAG
This sequence comes from Cinclus cinclus, assembly GCF_963662255.1. NCBI lineage: Eukaryota > Metazoa > Chordata > Aves > Passeriformes > Cinclidae > Cinclus > Cinclus cinclus. The sequence goes on from NC_085084.1 coordinate 52,387,160, forward strand.
GTGACAATAGCCCTTTCTTGTCTTAGTGCTGAACACATCAATCTTTTCAAGGCAGTAGGATGTTAAAATTATCCATCTATACTTCATGCGAATAGACACAAACAAAAGTTTTAAATCAAAACCTCATTTTTACCCATTGTGAATTTAGACACTACAGTACTGTATGGAGACAGCGAAAGTGGTGACAAAAGCAACTCTTCAAGTCTGATTCCAAAAAGAATGTGAGTTAGGATACAATTACCAGAAGTTCCCTACTGCTTGATAATACAAGTATCATCACTGAAATTCTAGTCTTTAGTGAAGTATTTTTCAATCTGTTACATAAAAAGCACATGGAAAGAACTAAGAAACAACAGCTGTACATGTTATTATTGCATTAAGTGCTTTCCAAATTTTCATATTTTGTGAGTCAAGGTGAAAAAAAGTTGGAAAAATCAACGCCTAATTCTCCATTTTGAAGTCAATCAGACTGCACTACTAAACTAGTATTGCACAGCTGCCTCTATATAGGCTTGTGAAATGCAAGAGTGTGTTTTATTTCATATGAAGACATTATCCCAAATTGCAGTAAAAACAATCTAGCAGAAACACACAACTGATATATCCTTCAGTGTTGTTGCTAATACAGAAATGCAACAATACAACAATGCAACAACACACTGGGTGCTGAAGCACTTTCTAAAAATTTTCAAATCTATGCACCACAATATTAAAGGAGTCAATCTATGAATGCAACAAAGGAGTATGCATTTGATTTCTACTATCAACAGGATCAGGGTAACAAATAAAGATTAAATTCTGTGTTTTATTCATTGCATTCTTTTATCAGACGTTTTCACTGTCCACATTTAATACACCACTTGGAAAAAAGACTACGTGAACATAAATTGATGAAAAATTGAAGTACTTTCCACCTGAATTTGAGGAAATCCTGACATTTTCAGGAGAAACAAAATTAATTTAGTAATGAAATTATTTTATTAAAAATTAAATGTAGAAATATAATTTCTTTTTAAGTTCTCCTGAATTTCTACTTCAACATTTTGTGACATATTTTCTCCCTTTTACCATCTCTTTTTCCTCACCAAATAGTTGAGGTTGACTTACCATACTCTTTAACTTGTCCTCTCCTTCCAACTCCTGTTTTCATTTCTAGCAGAAATTTAACAATAAGTATACACCACAGAAAATGCTCCAGTAACATTTTACACCCTCCTTTGATTCTTAATTTTTTTTCATCTTTTCAACTTTAGTAATCCTCATGTTTTGTGAGCATCCACATGCATGTTTAACGAAATGCATTACTACTCATATTCTCATACAGTCCTCCAAAATAAAAGTAATAAAAGAAGTTCACTTTCTTTTATCTCATGACTTCATTAGATTCTTAAATTATTTTCAGACATATGACAAACAGAAGTTCAATGCAAATACTTCACAAAAAGGTAACCATATACTATGAGAGTGATCAGCTGCATTCTGCAGTTTGTACAGTGTCCTTTCAGACTCTGAATAACAACAGCTAGTTATGATATAAAATACAAGTTATTTTTAAATCCATACCTCTCTAAAAGTAATATACCAACAGTGTTACCTGATTCTACTACAGACGGATTTCAGAGCATACCGGCATTCACAGCTAAATATTCTACTTAGAACTTGACTATTAAAAAGGATGAAAAGAACAATGAAAAATAACAAATTACATATAATGGATTTAAATGCAACACATGTAACAGTATTTTGAGTGCACATCCCATTTTCAATTCTTATTACTTTTCATTCCTAATCTTCTGCCAGAACAATCTTAAACAAATTTAAAAAGCAACCACAAACACAGAGTCATTGAAGTAGGAGAGTTAATTTCATTTTCATACCACCAAAGTTTGTTCTTCCTCATCCAACCCCATGCTCTCCAGGATTCCCTGAGATAAACCAGTTTAAAAAATGGTTTCTGAGAAAAGTAAGTATTAACCTGCAAGCAGGTATCTATAAATCAGCTCCCAAAATGGATGAGAATTTCTGAATCTCTATTTCTATCAATACTAGACATGAAATACAACAAGGTAACTGACAGATGTATACAAGGAAAAACATTCTTGGAACATTGTCTATTCAAGCGCACTTTCATATCAAATACTTGCTGTTGGAATAGGACAGATCTGTTTTGTAGGCACTAGGAAAGAAAGTCAAGATTCTTTAAAATGTTTTTAAGAAGAGCAAGTAAAATGGTTCTACAGACAAGCAGATGAAAAATACGAGCATATGACTGCATCCTGCAGGTGGCGAATATGTACTGACTTCTCTACTATTAGTCAAGAGTTTCTTCTGAATTCTCACCTGACCCATAGATTAAGGAAGGGTCAAACAGCATAATCTATTATAAACACTGTTTTGCCCATTGCCCTCCTTGGACTTGTCTGGTGTGATTAATATGTTATCTTCAGCAAAGTTTGCTACCTTAATCGAAACACCCAATAAATTTTTTCAGTACCTCAACACGTGGTGGAAATAAACTGTGGTTTTATGCAACTCTAGGACCACACTTCCACTAGCAGTAATGGAACCATCTCTTACCAGCACACTATTGAGTATGTCACAGCATGGAGAAAATTTTTTATGACATGCACCACCTCCCTTCCACTCATGCTGCTCCTTAAAACTCCACTGCAGCATGCTCCTTTTCTCATTCATTAAAACAAAACTTTACTAATATTTTCCTCAATATCTTACAATCCTTTGTATCCACTTCTCTCAGCTCCTTCTGTTGCCCAGGTATAATGCAAGCAAGCACTGCCAGCAGCTGCATTTTTGCACGGACAAGGGAGCCAAATACTGTTTCTGGCACATGTGGTTTCCCACAATTTGTTTTCCATCTCTGAAACATGGAATACAGAAGCTCCTTGCCCTGCAAAGGGGAAATATTTAAGAGGCAGTTTTTCACAAAAACATACCTCTAATTTGTAAATGAGACAGCATTTTGTCAAAATAGAAAACCTGAAGCTCCATAATAAATCCAGCATCAATACCAAGCAGCATAGCATGTATTGCAGTAATGCATCTGCTATACTTACAAATTTACTGTCAATTTTGCTCTACTGAGCTCTCAGGAAAGCAGCAGTAAATATTGACAATATAATCTGACAGTCTTGCCACAGCTAGTGATTCTCTGCACCACAACAGATCAGATTTTCTATACAACCCATAACACAGTGCTCTACAGCAACACTGCCTAATAAATGTAGTCTGTTCTTTCCTCTCGTTAGCAGCTCTACTTTGAAACAGCAGCAGTACAGCCTTCCAGGTCAGAAAACAAAAAACCCAAAGTATCTTTCTATCCTCTATTCTCTCTACTAATTTCAAATCAAAACCAATATCCTGCTAAATGAGCTTTTCTCTGATCTTCATTGAAGAGCACAATCTTGATGGAACCAGACTTAGATTTTTTTTTTCCTATGCTCTTCTCTCCAGCAAGACTTATACAAGGTCCTCAAAGTGAGCTAGCCTTTGGAAGAGTGCATGACAATCTGAGATCTGCAGGAATCAATACCTACTAGCATCCATGCCTGACACAGCAGTACTTCATTACACTCGTGTACATCAATGCTGCCAGATCAGGTGTAAATAAAGAACAGCTGTTGCTGTGATCACCTCTTCTAAAGAGCTCTTTCCAAAGTGCTGTCAGCAGATTCATAAGGCCAGAATCTAATCTCACAGGGCACTGTCTGCTTCGTTCTGCTGCCTGATCCTTAAAGCATAGCCATTTTCTGACTTTCAGGACATCTGCCTGTATTCAAGGAAGAAGTCATGATCTATGAAAAATTTCCTCATCACATGTCCTTAAAGCAGGGAATAAAACCCAATGTCTCAAAACCATACTGACTTTGAAACTGGAAAAAAAAAAAGAAAGTGTTACTACAATGACCAATTAATGTACCTAAAAACAGTAAATAAGACAATCTCTTATACAGTAAAAGCAGATTCCATTGGCTATAGAAACCATTTTTAGCTCAGATTAAAGGCTATTCTGCTTCAACTCTCACTGGCTACATGATAACTATTCTGGGCAGAAAAAGAAATTTTCCAACTAGACACTAGCTGACAAAAGGACGAATGAGATCATAAATATGTCCTCCCTCTTCTTGCTTTGTCTGACTACTGAGCTCTGCTCAATATTCAAGAAATCCTGCATTTCAAACTAGTGTACTGGGCAGAGGACAAGAGACAACACATTACCTACTGTTCAGTTTTCTGTCTAATCCAAGTACAGGTACCATCTCCGTAGAAACACCACTAAGAATATGAAGGCTGAGTAATAAAGACCCAGAAGCTTTAGCCAGTTTCAGGAATGGCTACTCACATGAATTATTGAAGAGGGAAGGCATAGATTTACAGCACACTTGTATAAAAACCCAATATAGCTTCTTTTCTGCAGAATTAAGTAGGAAAAAGTTAGGTTTAAAAACTATTTCCTCAAAATGGACTAAGCTACCTCACAGAAACACATTTTCGACTGGTAGAAAAAGCATTCCTATTGGGAATTCATACAAAAATACTAATGAGCTGTAAAGGCACACTGTAATTTAGAGCTTATTAATTTCTTCAGTCAAAAAAGCCCACAGGTATCAGCCACAGTCATCATACTACCTACCTCAAGTAACATTCTATCAATAAACCAAAATCAGCAATTTTCAACTGCTTGTATATGTTCTTCCCATCTTTCTCACTGAGTTCAGCTCCTTAACAAGGTTTCCTTCTGTTAATTTTATGAGAAAACTAACTAGAAGATGTCAAACAGAAAGGCAAAACGACATATGATGATTCACTGATGCAGTTCAAAGGTGCTACCTAAAATACAGGCTTCCCCATTGAAGGCTGATCCCTTTTCCAATATACAACTTGAGTCACTTCTTTAAAAAAGAAAAGAAATTGTGTTAGTGTACCCTTCAACATGCTTTGTCTGCAGTATATCTTATTCACTGGAAAAACTTTTTTGCAGTTTATAAAATTCACATAATCTCAACACTGCTGACATGTTCATCTTAACTCCTTATTACCAAAATTATCCTCATGTCCCTCATTACCCAATAATAATCAAGCTTACATGCTACTGAAAATAAAATATTTAGATCTGTATACATTTGTCCTTATTTAATAAAAGTATTTTATTACAAAGAAAAATATGATCAGGTGAACATACAAAAGTTAAGAAAAATTTATCAGGGTTAATTAATGCTTGAAGATAGAATTATGCTTCTTTCAATTGGACCCATTAAAGGGGCTTTAATATAGATTTGCACAGCAAGCTGAAGATTTTCAAGAGCAGATAATGAGGCAAGATAGTACTATTTTAACCCCTCTAGAGTATAATCAGTTGATAAGGTTTTGAAATGCTACAAGGTCTAGGACAAAAAGATTAGCTTTAGTTCCTCCAGATCAAAATTGAAACCTAATTAATTAACAATGTCATAAGAAAAGGTTTACTGCTATTTTTACAAGTCTTTAATGTCTTTAATGTCATGTTCTAAAGAAAATAGGTTAAGATATTTTAATTTATCTATTGTGTGAATGGCAGAAGGCTGTTCCCTCCTCCAACATTATCTGCTAAACTAATTGTTTGAATTTTAAAATTTCACACATTCCTCTAAAAAACCTCAACTTACTTTTTAAGGAAAAAAACCAGCATCAGTCATCTACTCAAGATACACACAATTATTATAAATTAAATACAACACGTTTAAAGTGTTTCCAAATACCAAAGCAATTAAAGATTTCTGCAGCAAAGTATCCATCAGTCTTCACAAGAAGTAAAATTCTAACAGAGTGTCCCAGCCACTTAAACACGGCAGTTAGAGATTCTTCTCCTTGAAACAAAACAGAGAAGTGATGCATATATGCCAGGGATACATAACTGCTGAGAAAAGAGTTTTGAGACACTGCATAAAATAAAAGTAACAGTAAAAAAATCAGTATAGCAATCGAGACACTGTTACTAAGGAACAACATCTTTACCACACAACATTTAGAATAAATATAACTATATGCCAGATGATGCTCAGTTGTGACTATCAGGATCAAAAGTTACCAATAAACCAATTTAAAAAAACAAAAAGCACAAAGGGAAAAGTACAAAGGAAAACTCAAATACAATACATTCTGCTATGAATTTTTTATGCGCAATAATAAACAAGAATACTCTTAAGTGTTTTAACAAATTTATTTGAATCTTGGTACATCTTGAAATGTTCCACACTAATTCATATTTTAAATGTTTAACACAGTATGAAGATATGCAATAAACTCGTGACAAGATAAAGGTCTTATTTATGTATATAAAACTGAAAATTACAACACCGTAATTTAGAAGAGGTGAAAAACTGAAGTTGCATTAAGTAAATAGAAGTTCAATGCATATACTCTAGTCCAAAGATATTGGACAGCAAAAGTTTTGAAAAATGGTGATTTTTCATCATTTTCATCAACTAAAGCCACAAGTCCCATTTTCTTGAGTAGCTGAACACTTTTGTTCACTGTTAGATTATAAAAATATGATTAGATATTATTAGATTAATAATTAGATTATTAAAATATGATTAGTTTCCAAATTTATTACTTTACTTGATTTTCAGTAAAATCCATTAAAATAGAAACCTCTCTAATACCTGAAATATCTCAGTATGAATTAAGTTCATTTAGCTTTCAGTATAAGCTAACTACATAGATGTATTGTATCTAGGCTGTGGAGAATATGCTGTCGTATTTAAAGAAATTTTATAAGTCCTTTTATGTATGTCAGAAAAAAGTCTAAGCACAATACATGAACAAGAAATATAATCTCATGTTCTCCTTACACAGTTTTGTTGTTATTTCTAGAAGCAACAAAAGCTTACATTTATGTCAAATGATGAGATAGCTCATTGATTTTTCTTTTACTCAGCACTGATTTATACAATCAGCTTTTTGGTGGCCACTCAGAAGTTCCTACACAATAAACCCTACAACAAATTACCTTGTTGCAACTGGTATTTCTGTATGATGCATGAAGGGGAAGAGAAAAACAACAGAAGACATGAGTGGCTAATCTCAACTTCCTAGACATAAAAAATTAGTAGACTGAAATACACAGACTTCAAATCTTTGTCTGTACTTTACAGAAAATTCATTTCCATTACTGTCAAAATGAACATTTTCACAAGCAACCTATTTGTATGCTAATTACATAAATAGTATCTTTTCTTCCTTAGACGAAGAAGGAGCACATTCAGTAAAACAAAATAAAAAAGAGCAATACATTGTTTTTTAAGCCAGCTCTATTCTTTGATACCAAATAACTAAAACCTTGCACTGAGGAAACAATCCCTCTCTTGATCCAACTCTACAACAGCCCAGCCAAGGGATGAGGCAAGAAGGTCAGAATGACATCACCTCTCTACATGAGCATATGAGCACTGGCACCATCTGGTGCTTTTCACAACCTCCCCCCCCCAAGTCAATGATAATCTAAGGGAAGCTAATTGTAAGGGCTGCATTAGAGTTGTGATGATCATCAAAACAACTTCTGTTCTCATCATCTGTTAGAATCACTGAATCAAAACATCTTGCTTTGGAAGCAACCCGCAAGGATCATGAAGCCCCACTCCTGGCACTGCACAGGACAACCTCCAGAATCACACCATGTGCCTAAGAACATGGTTCAAATGCTTCTTGAACTCTGGCAAGCTTAGCGCAATGGCCATTTCCAAGTGGAGTCTGTTAGAGCGCTCAACAACCCTCAGGGTAAAGAAACTTTTCCTAATGTCCAACTCAAACCTACCCAACATCTTCAAGCCAATCCCTCAGGACTTGTCACTGGTCACAACAGGGAAGAGATCAGAGTCTGCCCTGCCTCTTTGCCTTATATGGAAGTCATAAACCACAAATATCACCCCTCAATCTCCTCCTCACCTGGCCGAACAAGCCAAGTAACCTCAGTCACTTCTGACTTCCCCTCAAGGCCCTCCACCATCTCCATAACTGCAGTACTCAAACTGCCCCCAGCACTGGAGGTGAGGCTGCCCCAGCTCAGAGCAGAGTAGGACAATCCCCTCCCGTGCCCAGCTGTGATGCTGTCCCTGATGTCCCCCAAGACAAGGCTGGCGCTGCTGACACATGTTCAACTTTCTCTGAACAGGATCCCTGTATTTTCTGCAGGGCCGCTCTCCAGCCTTTCACTCCCAAGTTTATATGAATATCCGGAGTTTTAGCATAATGTTGACAAACTCTTCTTTCCTGGCTGCCAATTTTCCATGGTTCTAGTTACACTTACCAGCCTCTATCCATTTCCAGATGCATGATGTAAATGCATTACACCATCAATTTCGGACATCTGATCAATTAGAGTTTTAGCTTCTGAAATTGATCTGAAACCAGAGAGCAACCTCATGGAGATGCACATCCCAGGTTCAGATGCTGACACAGCAGGTAGCCTTTTTAAAAGCCCAGTACTGCATACAAATTCCTGCAAAGGTCTTCACAGGTATTTTGCCTTTCAGAGAAGGACAGGATAGAAATGCAGGAAATGCTGGCTTCTGAACACGATGTGTATGTATGCACCAAACATATTACACATCACACCTACAGCCGTGAGGATGAGACACCACACTGAAACTTCAGCCACTGCTGTAATATAAAATAAAAGTTTACTTAATAATAAACTGTATTTTTATTTCATTTACTGCATTATTTTATAGATGATTACATCGTTCATAGATCTATATATTACATTCAATGCAAAATATTATATTACATCTAATTACATATATATTATATCTAATATATTAAATATTGGATATAATTCTATAGCAGATAAAATATATAATATAGATTATATATGGGATACAGATAAAATACTATATATACATTATACAGTATCTATAATACACAACTATATAATAAAATACAATGTATCTATTGTACTTAATATAATATATAAGGTATGTATGTTTTATATATATTTATTTAAATATTAATTGATTAAAAAATAAATAGAAGGAGAAACACCATCAGTTCAGTGGTGTTTCTTGTCAGGCAGAAGGTGCATTGGGTTAATTATTTTGTTCTCGTCAGGATGGCAAATCTTACCAAGATGTGCATGGGTACATTTCAAACATGAACAGTCAGAGGTCTTTTAGACTTCTGATGACTTCTGACTAAATCCAAGTTTAGGTTAAACCACAGGGTTAAGATGAGGCAACGAACTGACAAAATTTTTCACAAAATGTTTAATCTAAAATTATATGAACTTTTTAGGCAACAGATCAACTGTTTGAACAATACAGAAGACTTTAAATAATACTTCATCAGAAGTATTACTTCTGATCAGAATCTCTGAATCACCTGCCACTTTTTTCTTAAGACACAATAACAAACTATTTTATCATTTTAACAAGCATAAATGTGTTGTCAATGAGAAGTTTTCTTAACTGCTCTATTTAAACATACTACAAACCTGTTCAAGAGATTCTATTTTGCTGTCTTTGGCTTCCAAAAATCTCAAATTCTTCTGTCCTTGACTTCAGCTTTCTGATTTTCTCTGGAAACAAACAAAAAAATAGACACTTTATTAGTCATAATTTGCAGCTAATCATTTGAATTTTTCATGTCCTGATAATGAATGTCATTTTAAAGCACAGAAAATTAAATTATCTGAAGCTGACAGGCCCTGCAGAATTAATCAGGGAACATATGGCAAGTGACAGCAAATTACATTTGTAAACATCTAACACAGCTTTGTTCAAAAAGAAACAGAAATAAGAGCTCTTAATATTTTTTAAAGCCACTCAAATTATCTGTATCTCATTCTTTCCCAAATACAGAAAATGTATTTGAACATAGAATGAACAAAATGCTTTTGCCCCTTCTTTGCATTGTAGAATCACCAAGCTACTTGAGTTGGTGAAGTCCTTATCTCAGTTACATGAAATTTTTCTGTCTGAAACAATAGTTTTGAAAATCATGGATAATTATTTTACTGTATTTGGCAGGGACAGAATGTGTAACTTTTACCAGCAGGCAAAAAAAGCTCAGAAGCTTGAGTAAGGGGGATGAGCAGGATCACTCTATGTGGTTAATAAGTGCATCTCTATTATCATCTCTGCAACACTTTGCTGTGTTTAACAAAGTACCTCATCTCATCACTATCTTATTACTTAACTGAGGTCAAACACTGAGGTCCCAGCTGGCTTCCCTTTTAGGCAGAAAAGAAACAAATGTTGCAACCATAGGGATATTCAGATTCCTTAGCACAAGACAGACTTCTTATCACATGTGTAACTGCAGGGCTGAGAAATATATATTCCCTAAAAATGTCCAAATATTTCAGGCAATCCCAGCAGCACAGGAGACAGAAGGAGAAACTCATTCAGATCATCCCTATTCTCACAATGCAGTTAAAACTTTCATGATGGCTGGTATTGGTCACCTATAGAAGCTAGAGAATCCTACTTGAGGCAGGAATAAGGAATGTTTCAGAGCTGGAAGGGAACGAAACACTAGTACATACGAGTCAGTAAATCTGATCTAAAGTGGACAAAAATATCCAGCTGTACACAAAAGGCTTAATCTGCTGAAGTACGCTGTAACAACGGCCAACAAGGATATTAGATACATGAAGGATTGTTTTTCTCCACTATTAAGTATTACTGTGTAGTCTAATGCCACAAGAGATTTTGAAAACTAAACTACACTGCCATAACAGGACATCCAATATCGTGGTGGTTGTTCATAAAGTTGTATGATTGCTAAAGTATCTAATCCAATCTTCAGTAAACCAAGAATTGAAGAAAAATGGTATGGAATTTGAGGGGAGGGTTTTGGAAACTCGGGTCTCAACACATCAGAACTCTAACTAGCTCTCTCCTATTTCAAATATAGTGGCAATTATAAGTTGTAGGACTTGAACAAAACTACAAAACTACAAAATACCTACCTGAACAGGTATGCATTTAAGCTACATTTAGCTTAAGAAAAATAAATACACATGGAAAGCAGTCTTAGTCAGTTGTATCACATCAAAAAAATCTGCTTCATAAAGGAAATAACTCAGTGCTATGAAGTCATAAGATGAATATTCAAAAAGCACTCCAAAAGACATTTAATATCTGAAATGTATTTAACATCTTAAGAGACAGAAACTTACAAAAAAATGAACATCAGATACTGATCTTAAAGCATCTGACCACCTGCAATCAGAATTATCAAGCCATTGCAAGGTAAGTTGCTAGAAAGTCATAAGCAGTAAAATAAATAATGCAGACAGTTTTTCATAGTTTATCTTTGAAAACCTGCAAGAACGGAACTAAGTAGACTGCAATTACAGAAATTCATGAAAATATTTAATGCATTATAAAAGTTATGCTGTAATGTCTTTTCAAAAACAAACAAACAAACAAAAAAAAAGGAGCACCAGAGCCAAAACAACAAACAGGTTTCAAAACATGACAGGTTATTAAACCCATTTACCCTGCTTGTAACATGTATCTAGCTAACAGAAGTCACACTCTCAGCCATGTTTTTAAAAATGGTAGAAGACTTTCTGGTATGTATAGAAATATTTGTACTGGAAGATATTAGAAACCTTAAAAAGAAGGAGTTGGTAAGCAAAAATGTTAAAAGTGGCTGAAGAGTGTATTTGCATAATACTTAACCCAAAAGTTTGTGCATGTTCCTGAAAGAGATATACTTCTACAATAAATGAAAACAAACTAAACCAAAATGAAATAAAAACTGTTCCAATATAAAAATATTAATGCTTCTTCATACTTAATTATTTTGCTGTAGGATCCTAAATGGCCATCAACAATTACCCTGTCTTAATGACAACAGCTGCAGTAATGAAACCCCAAATATTTGGGGAGGAAGGTTATCACTCTCCCATAAGCATGCTACACCATAATCTGAGGAAGTGATAGACCTATATTGATCTAAACTGTAAGAAATTTAACATTCAAAGTTTACTCAAGTCTTAATTACAGCTAGACAATTTAATAATTTAACCCCAAACTAGCTGATCCTAAATCCTAAGAGCTTTAGAAGACAAAAATGAAAGTAAGTCTCTACTATGAAATACTCAGAGTCAAGTGCAGACACAGGAAGAATTATACCATTAACTGTACAAAAGCCCCACGAAGCACTGAATAGCATTGCCTCCAGCCCTCAGAAGTACCCTGACCTTAAGTCTACCACCCACAATATCCCATCATCTTCCCAACTCTAATCACTATCTCCTCTCTCTAAAAGACCTAACCAAGATACAAAAACGGTATAACCAGATAGCCCCTAACTCAATGATGCAATAATCACTTGAAAATTATTATTATACTTCTTTTCTAATGCATTAATTGCTCTGAAAACCTGTTAAGTTTGAAAGGTCTCCCTAAGGAACTTTACAGTTGTGGGTAGTTAATTTTTTAAAATTTATTTTAGGGAGAAGACAGAGAAAGTGAGTAAGTTAACCAAGAACCAAGTAAAACAACAATAAAAAAAAGAAACAGATCACTGTCAAAGCAAAAAACATGCCTGTAACAGAGCTACATACTAACCAACAGTTCACAGCACATTTCTAGTTAAATGCAGCATTTTCACCTGTCCAATGGTTGGTAAAACATTCCTTCAAACAAAGATGTCAAAGAACATAGTTTATAAACACAGATCTATCATCATCATAATGAGTGGCAAAAGTTTAAATAAATTTAATATATTTTGCCTTTATGATGCTTTCTTTCAAGCTCTCTAGATAACATATGCTTGCTATTGCTTCCAAAATAGTTACACATGCAACTACCCATAGTTAAAGAAAAATATTCGAATCATTAAAAGTTAGGTACACAATGGAGGTTTTCAGAAGCCTAAAGTACAAACTGAAACCTCATATGCAACTTCATCAGCAGTTTCTCCTGATGGCATAAGACGTTTTCCCATACCTTCTTGCATGATAACTCCCCAGAGACACTCAAGGTAGTATATCTGACTGGAACTGACATACCATATTTAGATCTGCTGTCACACCTTAAAATGGGACTTGATAGGAATTGCAGTAATCATCTATTCTTTTTTTAAAAGGGAAACAACTATTGAGAAAAAAAATCTTCAAACAACTTCATTCATTGAGCTATTTTGTATTTAAAATGTATTTTTAAAAGTCCATAGGAATAGGGGGGAGAAAAATTCAGGCACTGTCAAGAAGCTGATGATGATCAATGACTGAGACAAACTCCTGTTTAGCTAATTAGAACCACTGATGAGCAATAATGATGTGAGCAAAGAATATCTGCAGACTTCTTTAGGATGAAAAATGGAGTGAAGAGAGGCTGTCAATTTGTACAAGTTCTAAGCTCCTATCAGTTTTCCCATGAATATCACCTATTTAAAATGTTTAACACAGATGCATTTAGCTACAAAGATTATCAAGATTCAGCTTCCCACGAAAAAATGAAGAAACTGAGAAAATATTCTTAAGCTTGACACATATCCTGTTATGATTTTCTTCCTGTACTACACCCTATTCAATTATACAACAAGACAACTTGATGCTTGGCACCACTTTAATGGCTTGCGAGAAATGAAACATTAGACTTTGAGGAAACATTTATCCATTAATGAGGTATGGAAACAGCAAATACCTTAATATTTTAAGAAACAGAAGTTTGTTCAAGTTCCTAAAAACAGCATCCTTCCTAAAATCTTCAGTAAAAGCAGTATCAGCAAAGGTATCCTGTACTGTTCCATAGGTCTTAATTAAACAAGCATTTAACCATTCGTCAAGAAAAAGTAACAGTCGTATATAATTATGTCACATTCACACCAATTAAATGAAAATAAATTCAACTAATAAATTGAATTTGTTGTTTACATGTTTCATGGAATACATCCTTTCAGTTTCACAAATTGCTGATTAACCGAACAAAAATCTCACAAAAACACCAAACCAAAAAAAAAAAAAAAAAACCAAAACAAAAAAACACCAAAACATCCCAAAACTAAAAACTTATCTACTAATTTTGTCTTTAACAGAAAGTCAAGATTACACTACAAACTTGGACAGTGTGACAAAACCATAAAGGCTGCATTTTAACAGTGTTTCTCTAACAACAATAAACAAATAACTTTAACAAATAACAATAAACAAACTGCTTCTTCAGTTACTTTTGAAAAACATTTCATTGTTTTTAAAGGGCTGCAGAGCTAGAAAGCCTATAAAATATCAGCTGGTGTGATGCAGCTTTAATGTTACTACCTTATACCCCTTGTCCTCCAACTTTCAAGTATTTTACAGACTTCAATAATTGACACATTCTCTGTTTGTATTAAACAGGTAATTAATCACCCATATGCAAAGTGACATTCTAGAGCACAAACTGTCAATGGTATGGTAAATATGGCACCAACATTGTAATTACCGTGTACAGTCATAACCCTGTGATTGCAGAGCCAGCAGTTAGTAGAAGCAGCCTATTCCTTAATCTTCCAAGCAGAAACTTCACTTTGTTTCTATGCATTAAAAACTGATTTTAAGAAAAGAGCTAAATAGTTTTCACTTAATCAAGAGTTTAATTTCATCTAAGAGTCTAGAAGATCCTTACATTTCATGAACTACAATTGATAGACATAATTACTTTTATATTTTAATACTTATAATTAATACTTTTAAAATATTCAGACAGCATGGAGAAAAAAAGAATTTAAATGAATATCACATATTTTGCGTTTTAACAGCAGTTACTTTCTATAGAAAATTACATACATCTATTTTTGTTTCTTCACAAAAATATTTTTAAGATCTAATTACAAATGTTAAATGAAATTGTTTCCTCAGTAAATCATCTACAGAGCCAGATCTATATTACATGGTATGTATCAAAATGAAAAGGCATCATTACAGAAATATAAATTTTCTTCCATCTCTAACTTGATTGATTTAATTTATTAGATGATGTATTAAGGAATAAGACTCTCATTTTAAGCATATCATGATGTCTTATTTTAAGCAACAGACATAAAATACTAAATGTATTTTTACACTAAAGTAGTACAAAAAATAGTGATATTTTTGCCCAATAATTTTGCAAACATTTTTTATCTAAAATACGCAAGTCTTCTACAGTGTTCAAAATATCAGCACTTCAGAACAGACTGCTTTAACATCTGCACATCACCAGGGTTTCCCCCAAGGATTTTTAAATGATGCCTGCCTGTGCTGAATAAAGTGCTAACTTGCACCTTGCATTTCAAACTGTGTCCTGAGCAGCCATCCAGTTGGTACAACACCAGCTGAATTCCCAGAGGCCACTGTTCAATCAGGCTTGACTGCAATTATCATGTCAATATTTTGTGCTCCGATATGCAGATATGCACACATGCAAACTGCATTAATACCTTCTTCTCCATGGAATGTTGACTTATGTTCAACGTTCTGAGAATTTTTAATGAAACAGGATATTAAACTTTCATTAACTGTAGAAAATCACAATTATTTGACCTTAGCCAGAAAGGTTGTACTCTTATGCTCTATTATTCTCTCCGCTGTATTGAGTGATAGTAACTGGGCAGTCCATTGTATTTTAAATTCAGAGTGACACAATGGTAATGACTTACATCTTGTTTACACCACTGTCCTCGTGCCATTGTGCTTCCTGTTAATTTGTAAAAGGACATTTTAAGAAAGCTTCTGCACAATGTTTATCATCCCTTCAAAAAGATGCAAGATACAGATTTTCAATTTTTTCAACTGACGTGGGCATCTATAATTTTTATTTGTACAGCACATTCACTTAGCCTTTTACATAAAAAGTACTCACCATTTTCAGTAAATCTGGGTATCATCAGTCAGTGAAGAATCTGTGTCAACCTGTTTATGCTTCTTCAACAATCAGCTATTCACACGATGCTGCAAACCATAGCATAAGCTCCTGGAATTACCTTTCCAAAAATTCTTAGGCTATTTTTGCTTGCTTTTCAGCCATACTTTTGTCCATCTGTTCACCTTCAGACAGGTGAACTCCTCAGGAAGAAAAACAACAAAACTCTCAATCACTGTCACTAACATTCAGATTGCCACCGCTTCTTAAGAGTGGTGTGAAATGGTAAGTCCGTTCTTTGCATTTGTTAAGACCTGGCATACATGGCACACTTGAAATCTAGATGTGGAAAAACCTCTGCCTAAGGCAGGCTTGCCAAAGGTAAGTATCTGTAGGGTATCATCCCACCTAATACAATCCCCACGTATATTTACCAAGTCTTGTATTATTGCCACAGTTTGATCATTAATGGATTCTGCTACATCCCCCTTCCAGAAGAAAGTTAAAGAGTCAGCTAGAAGCCCTAGAGGAAAATTAGTCTGTTGACTTGTCAAGCTTTCATGTACTATAGAAAGAAGAGTCTTAAAGCAGAGCTGTGAAGTTTTCAAAAATATTCCAAAACCTTTCATACTCTTACCTGAACCTGAACTTCATTTCAGTTTACACATGCGTTTACTTACTAAGAGCTGTTTTCTAGCACCCTTTTTTAAAATCATAACAAAAAAAATCTTTCAAAAGGCAGCAAACTAGAAACAGCATACTCTTTACATAATATGGAGATCAATAGTATTTAAAGTAGCTGGAAAGTATACTAACATGAGTAGTAGGTTTACAATGGCTTGTTTAAAATACCTGGAGGCTTTTACATATCCCAAAGGCATTTCTCATTTGCACAGTAAAGATAATTTTTTGTTTATATCTGAATATTAAATTGGGAATATAGTTACAGTTATCCAGCAAGAACTGCAAAGACTGCTGAAAAATATAATATCATTGGTGTATTACAGGAATCAGCAGCATAGCCATAAAAAAGTACAAGTTACATTTTTACAATTTCAGGGCAGGAGACCTCCTATTTTGGGGCCATGAAAGCATTTGAAAATAACAAAGAAATAATGGCAAGGTACTAGTGATTTCCCCATACACCCCTCAAATTGTATGTTTTATATTTTCCTGGTTTGTTTGGGAAAAGGTACTATAAGGAATTGTCTAATGCTATAAATATAAGCTACCTCACTGTAAAGATAGTGAGGTAAAGACAGCACTGCCTATTCAATTCCACCTAATATGCATTTTCTTTTCTTCATCACACATCTGTGGTATAAGCTGTAAGGTTCTAAGTGAACATTTTGTCCTGCATCTTTTTATTCTCATCACCGTAATGTCCTGAAGAAAGCCTAGCTGTCTTTTTCATCAATTTAATGACTGAAATCCACTGGACAATATTGGTTGAGTCTTATATACACATATGCGATCTAAGATGGTACACATGCCTGTGCTTTCTTGGATTCTGTCTGCTTCCACGACTACTTAGCTGGTTTACATAACCTCAGGCAGTCTCTAACAAAGATTTGGTGGGGAATGGAAGTTTCTTGGTTATGGAACTTTTGGTGGAAAGAGAACACAAAAATTAAGCTAATGAAACACTTGTGGTATCCATGTCACAAGAAGAAACAAAAAAAGGTTAAATTCATCTCATTCTATTCCAAAATCTCACAATAAGCCCGAGCAAGAGAGAAAAAGTTCTGAACTTGAATATAATTTGGTTTCTATTTTTCCTAATATAGATGAGAATGGGAAAAAAAAAATCTATAAGACTTAAATGGTTTTTATCAGATTTCAGTGTAAATTTTCAATTTCCAGCTCATCTGATATAACTGTGTATAATATAGAAAAATGGCCTAAAGCAGCACAGATCTTCCCAAGTGACATGCTTCAGGAATCATCTTGCTTATAACAGTTATTTGATCATGCCATCTTTTACACTCTTTAAACCCACGTATTTTTCCCAGATTAACAAAGCCAGAAAATCTATTGTCCTGTAATTTTCTTAACAGCAGCAGTGGTCAATAGCAGATTCCTTATAAAGCTAATCAATGTATTGGAATTAAGATAAAGTGATACTAGCATAAAATAAACATATTATTTATACAATCTCCTATAAGGTAAGGAATAAGACAAAAACTTTTCTGAAAGGATGAGTGTGAAGAGGTACAGTCATGAAACTGAAGCTACTGAGGTAATCATTATGGAGAGAAACAGCACGAAAAGTTAGGATAGAATATATAGGACTGTAATTTGGTTGTGCAGAAGGTTCATGGGTAAAGCTGGGCAAGAAGCTATTTCCAAAGCAGCAATTAGACCATTCTCAGGCAAAAGAGATGAAGCTACATCAATTAAAGGGAAAAACACACATTACTGCTCCATCTGTCAAATCAAAGCAACCCCAAAGTTCAAAGTTGTGATTAATAAAACTCCTATATACCAAACGGGTTTTATCCAAACCTATTCCAGGATTCTCAGGAGTAATGATAACACCTAAAAAGATGCTGTGGAAGCAATTTCTTAATTCCATAACTCAGAGAAGCATGAAAAAGCTGTGATATACATGTGTATAGCTCTGAGTTCAAAAAGGTTCTGAAGCATTAGCGTAATTCTAAAAGAGTAGAGGACACAAAAATAAACTAGACAAGCACATTAACAGAAATATGTTGGCAGGGTTTCATATATCAATCACCAGCCTCTATACAGTGCAAAACACATACAAAAAATTTCAGCTTATTATCTTCTTTTGTGGATTAAGGTGGCATATAAGAGCACCATATTCATTGTATCAATAAGGATTATACACAAACTTACCAAGTTCAGTTCTAAATAAAGCATAAAATAATTTAAAGCAAAGGACAACAATCAAGCATAAAAATATTTGTATACACAAAGAATAATAATCAAAGAGGAGAGACTGTATTTTATATAAACATCCAATTCAAGAACTCCAAATAATTCATTAATTGACCATTACTTAAATGTATGCTTTCTAACATCTCTATGCTTCAATTCACCCTAATATCCTGATAATTTTTATACGCAACATAAATAAAGAATGTTAATAAGCCTGAACACCTGCTTCTGCCTACTTAAGCTTCAGGTAAAAGAACTGCAATTTTCCACATTGTTCAGCTGTCTATAAAATGTGGTTAGGACAAAGTTTTTTAATGTTTTTAATATAACTGTGCTTATATGCATGTAATGTATGTTTACATATACTAAATACTGTACTTATATATTTTAAGCAGTTCACTAATTTTTTATGTTTTTTGAAGGAAGATGAGTTTTACCACCAATGTCCTCATGAAAACATGACCAAATTTTATGGAAACAAATCATTATGATTTTGCATTTCAACCTAAATGAAGGATGCTATCTATGAATTTGTACATCAGTCTTCATCACGTATTAAAATTATTTGCCAAATCAAACACGAAAACAATAGCAAAAATAGTATACTGTCTAAACAGCCAAGCTTCTACTCTCTGCAGTTAAGTGTCCCAGTACAAAGCCAGAAGTTACTTGATATCATCACAAGCAACCATCTGTAAATCCCCCAATAACAGCTGTCTGAAAATAATGTACTTACACCATCACTGTCTTCCTTTGGATATGAATCCTATAGAATGTTAGCTCTAGTTACAAGTTTACATGCATTTTTGGACAAAAAAATTTCATTGCTTTATACTAGGCAGAACAGGGGACAAGACTACAAAAATTGTGACAGAGAGGGGATCAATATACTGATATTGGTCATGTAAGTATCTCAAAGGTGGGTGTCAGGAGGATGAGGCCAGACGCTTTTCAGTGGTACCTCAGTGTACAGCAGAACTTTACACTGAGGGTGGCAGAGCACTGGAACAGACTGCCTAGGGAGGCTGTGGAGTCCCCCTCCCTGGAGACACTCAAAACCCACCTGGACACATTTCTGTGTCACCTGCTTTAAGTGACCCTGCCTTGGCAGAGGGGCTTTACTAGATCATCTCCTGAGGTCCCTTTTAACCCTAACAGTATCACGATTCTGTGAAATGCACTCCCAGCTAAAGAAGTTAATGCTGTATTTTCACAAGTGAAAGAACATGTACAGACAAAGTCCAGAAAGGAAAGATGTGAACAACAAAACATGCCTTCTAAGATCAAAGCACCCAGTGGAAACCCAAAGGAGACAGGACCCCTCATGAATCTATAACAAGCTTCCCAAGTAAAATTGGCATGCCATTTAAAAAAGTCAAAATCCCCCTTTTTTTTTCTATTTTAAAAAATTCCCCTTTTTCATTTTGCAAGAGGGAACTCATGGCACCCTAAGATAATTGTTTCAATTCTGACAGCCAACTCATTCATATTCTCCTTATCTTTGGCCTACAAAAAATCTGAATTCATAAATATTAGCACTACAAAACAATCAACTGCATACTGTGACAGTTAACTTTTATGGGAATCAGATAAAAGTAAGTATCATGAAGAAATCATCACCATTACTATCCTCAGAGAAATAAGTTGCAGAAGTAAGATCCTGCTTATCTGTGTCAGTGGAGAGGGAAGCACTTACAGTCAGGGAGAACTCCTACCCCGAGAGGGTGGCTGGGCACTGGAACAGCTCCCCAGGGCAGCGGTCACAGCACCAGCCTGAGGGAGTCCAAGAAGCATTTTAACAATGGTCTCAGGCACACAGCACGACTTTTGGGGTGTCCTGTGCAGAGCAGGCAGTAGGACTCAGTGATCCCAACCTCTTCCAAATCACCATATTTTATGATCCTATAATAGTTATCTCTTCTATTACCAAATCTTAGCTTTTCACTTCCTCGGGAATTCAGGTAAACGTAATTTATATGTAACTGTTATCCAACAGCTTATGACACCAGAAAATTATCAGTCATCTTCCTCCACCCGCTCTTTCAAACAAAATGGGAAAACAAAATATTACGATTTTTAAATTATAAATGTACTACATTGAACTGCAGCACAGCAATCTCAGAGAATAGATTTTAAAGTATGCTTCAACTTGCACCAAAAATAAAAGAAAATTTGCAATGTGTTCTGGGCACTCTGGACAAAATTTAACATTAAAATTTTTTGACACATTTTTAGAACTCCACATAGTTCTCAATCAGAAACATAAAGAATATGGTATCAGCAGCGGAGGTTGGTTGCTTTTTGGTTTTAAATAGTATGCTAAATCTCAAAATTCACCTTTCCACAACCAAGCTGACGGCTTAAGATCTGTTTTTGACACCTGGAGATGTTTCTAAAGAGACCACACAAACTCTTTATCAGCCTTAGAAATAGGAAAAATTAAGAAAAAACACATTACACATATAATGCCTTTCACAGACATAAAAAAAACAGTTCTTCTAAGCATATTCAAAAGACAACTGCCAAGAAAACCCTATTCTAGTGAGAATTCCCTGAAAGTTACTCACTGTTCCATGAATGACAAAAACACAGAAAATGGTTCTCTTGAATAAAGAAAGTTTTAACCATACGGAATTCTGAAGTTAAACAAACACCTACAATCAATATTAAAATAGTATGCAATGCAACATACAGCAGCAGAAATTACATTATTCAAACAAGGCTGCCTTTTGCTATATCTATTACTGTTACTGACACAACTTCCATTAAATACTAAACCTAGAATACCTGCTTCAATATTAAGTTTTACCACATGCAGCTCTTTACTTCAAAATATGCAGTAAAACAGTCTTCTGACATACACTCATCTAACATGCAGTATATAGAAGTTTCTGAAAAAAAAATCAAGTGAGAGCAAGAAAACAACATTCTTCACAAACAGACTTCAGAAAGTCTGTTAAAACTAGATAACAGCTAAAAGCTTTCTCACATTTATATTTTCTACTACACATTAGTTGTTATTTTTCACTGGTGTCTTCTTAATCCAATGACTTTATTACTGGAAGCACCTGTATTAGTTATTTTCCAATCTAAACCCATATGTTAGTTATATAAAAATGTTAGGGTAGAAAAATAAAATCCAGCAAAAAATGAAGACCAGTAAGAAAACACATGTACATAAACCATAATCTAGACTCGGATGAAACCTACTGAAACAGTATAACATAAAATTACAAACTAATAAGCCAAACCATCATATTGGCAGCTAGGCCCATTAAACAGGCAAAAATAATTAGAGTGCAGCTATGTCTACTAATGCTTTGGAAATAAAGAATCATTTAGACTGGAAAAGACATTTCTGGTCAAGGCATCCATCCATTAACCTAACATGGCTACATCCACCACTAATCTCTACATGCCATATCTATGTGGCTTTTAAACACCACCAGGGACAGAACTTCCCTGAGTAGTCTGTTCCAGTGCCTGACAACAAATTCTTTCTAATGTTAACTCTAAATGTTAAAAACCAAACTGCCAAAAAGACTTCGCAATTCAAGACCATTATCAGCTTATGCAAAATGCACTACACCAGAAAGAATTCATCTTTCTTAAAAACATTAAAATTTCAACTGTCTTTCTTGGGTTGTACACAGCTTTTAAAATGCTGACTATGTTTCTTGAATTTCCAAACAAAATCAAACAATTAACAAAAAACTGTGCAGAAAGAAAAGAAGAACAAGATGATTTTAAAACACTTGAAAAAACCACAGTCCTGCTCGAACCAAACTGAGCTACTACTGTAAGCACTCTTCAAAACCAAGACTGACCCTGCTGCATGCAAACAGTAGCTAACCGGATTACGGTGCACTGCATTCATTTTTGAAGGAAGGTAACACAAAACATGAACTGTACGCCATATAATTAGTAACTCAAATGACTTCGCATCAGTATAAAAAGTCTTTGTTCAGTACAAGTGTTAAAAAAAGGTTAACTTTCAAAGCTCAGAATTAAGTTAAAAGATAAACACTAAGCACCATATTAATTGGGTTACTGAGTAAAAAGAAAAAAGTACAACCCCTCATTTCATGCTATCACCTTACACACTGAACTTCTATGTATCAGATGGAAAGACAATAAAAAGTGTGCACTTGTTTTATGTCCTCAAAATAAAAGACATCATCTCCTAAAAATGCCTTGCCAGGCCACCTGAAGAGTTAAAATGTGTGTGGACTGTGAACCAAGCATGACCTACTGCTTCTTCTCAGGCAGAAACAGAATGGAAGATAAAAACGTCTTCCAGATTTGGAAGAACTGCTGCAGGCTTCCAAAAAGCATTCAGATGTACACAGAAGCCAGATTCAGGGTAATTTTAACATCTAAAAACATCTTGTGTTTATGCTGGTAAATCAGGGTGGCAAGCAAACAAACAAAAACACAAAAAATCAAGCCACAAAGCCAGACTAAACCTCTCTAACCAATAGCAAAGAAAATGGGATTTCTTTTTAATTATTTCAAAGGACATTAAATCAGTAGTCCTTCCAGCCAAAATGACACTACTTTTACAGAATCATCTAGGCCAGAAACAACCTCTGAGATCATCCAGTTCAACCTATGAACAAACATTACCGTATCAGGCAGACCATGGCTGATCACATCCAGTCTTGGCTTAAACACCTTCAGGGACAGTGACTACACCACCTCCTCGGGCAGCTCACTCCAATACCCAGTCATGCTTTCTGTGAAGAAATTCTTCCCAATGTCCAACCTACACCTCTCCTCACTCAGCTAAATTCTGTGTCTTCTTGTCCAGTTTCTGGCTGCAAGTTCCTTTCAGGCAGTCATAGAGTGATAAGGTCACCCCTGAGCCTCCTCCTCTCCAGGCTAAACAACCCCAGCTCCCTCAGACACTTCTCACAGGACTTGAGTTCTACACCCTACACCAGCCTTGCTGCATTTCAGTATAAGGAACTCTTTGAACCGTAACTGTAGGAATAAACCACTGTCTCTACTCCAATCTTAAAGTAATTCTGATTCAAATTGCCCAACTGATCAGAAACATGGAGAGCAGAAATGACATGGTAATAGTGTATGAGCATTTTGATATATTTAATACAGAATTCACTGTATATTTTACACTAAACTACCAATCAGTCTAAAGACCACAAAATTACTGCAGAGAGAAGACCCAATGAACAAACTGCTAATAGTATTTTACCTGAAAACACCCAGAAATATTAAGTCAAGAAAACAGTCAAAAGTTTGTTTTGCTGATTGATAACATCATGAGATATGTTTGTTAGTTTTGTTTGCCTGTATGAAGTCTTGGATCTGCTTATAAACATGCTTCCTTACCTTTCCCCTTTACTGTCCTGAATACAAAACCACAGAAGTAGCTGTTAGGTTTTCTGCTTTTTTTATATACATGTTAGAAGAGCTGAGACCCTTAGGCTTCCAAATGACTCTAAAAAGCACTATCAAACACCATGAGACCTCCTACAAGCAGTGGTGTCTGCTTTTTGTCCTGCCATGGAGATTCGTATACATTTCAGGTCCCAGCTAGGAAATACTTTGAGGCATCCCAAGAACATGGAAGACCACACAACCTTCAGAAAAATATTTCTAAGAACACCTTTCCTCTGTTACAAAAAGAAAAGCTAAAATATGGAAAACAACAGCAAAAAGTATTGAATTTTATCTAATGAACAAATATGTACTATATATGTGCAATAAGAGGGATGTCTTCACTTCCCTCCCATAATTTTTGCTCAGTATACAGCATGTATTTAGCCTCTGACAACTGAATTTCTACCTAAACTTTGCAAATCTCCCTTTGATAATATAAATACAAAACATGAAGTTTCAATAAACATTCCTAATGAGAACACAAATAATCAGGTACAAACCATCTCTTTTAACTGCCGTTCAATTTAATCAGTAATTATTCCATAAACAGACTATTTTAAGTTGTCCAAAGAAGAGTAAAATCAGCCACAAATTTGTACACACATTAGTGAAATTGCCACTCCCTTACATAACTAAGTTCTGCAACAGTTCTGTCTATGCTAAAAGATCAGTAGATGAAACAGTATTTTAAAACTCATCCTAACTGTAAAATAAAAGATATTCTTTGCAGTAAGGAGTACTGAATGGGCACTAAGCAAACTTCAAAAAACAGCTACACTGAACAGGGTAAAAGGTGCCCATTAAATGATAAACAAATAACAACCACGACCACAAAATACAAACCAAAGCCTTCGCAAACCCTATGGAAAGTGAAAAGCCATTGGAATTTCCAAAGCTGCAAAACAATTATATTTCAGTACATTTTGTTTTTTTCTGATCATGACAAACTGATATTTAAAGTCACTATTGCAAATTATGAATGAGCACATGCAGAACTATAAAGCAATGCTGCAATTATATCAAAAAACACTCTAAATTAAATCATATGCCTTTCACTATGTACTTAATATGAACTTTAACTTCTCTAAATGCACACAAAACTAAGCAATGCCCTGCCTAAGTGTACTTCTGCCAA
The DNA here is from genome assembly GCF_963662255.1 of Cinclus cinclus. Taxonomy (NCBI): domain Eukaryota; kingdom Metazoa; phylum Chordata; class Aves; order Passeriformes; family Cinclidae; genus Cinclus; species Cinclus cinclus. Next base: position 52,412,432 of record NC_085084.1, read on the forward strand.
AAGAATAAGGATGCAAATGCATCCTCAAATAACGTTACCAGTAAAGAAAAAAAACAATCAAACAAAAAACCACAACTCCATCCAAAGTTAAAAATATGAGAACTTTATTTCACAAAACGAAGGCAACAAAATATTACTAAGAAAGTAGTCAAAGAATGTTAAGTTACCATATGTGACTTTCTTATCTTTAACATGCTAAACATTTTAATAGCTATTTCATTTAAATCTAAGTAATATGATTAACTAAGCATTTTGTATAATGGAACGAGTATTAGTTAGAAATTATTGAGACTTAAGATGAAACTAAGTTTAAACAGTCTTTTTAAGCTCTTGGCAGAATTCATGGACTTGGTAAAGCCTTTCCCTGCACAGCCCAGGAGCCAAACAATTTCCATGGAAAAAAAGACTGCTTACTTACACTGTCTGAGTTGGCACAGAAAAACACTGCAGCTGTCAAGGCCTGGAATGTATCAATCTTCAGCTTACCCAAAGAACATTCAGCCTACTCAAGTGCACATTAACAGCTCAAGAGGCCAGTGAGAGTGTACCTGAAACAGTTGAGATCTTACATAAAGGCAGTACACAGATGTAATGTGAAAGCTAGCAAAAATTACTCATTACATACAACATATCTTACATCAGATAAAGATGCTCACCCTGCAATTAAGTTTGCATGCAAGAACAAAAATACTCTGAAAAAAGAGCACATTGTGTACTCCCTGAAAAGTGACATTATTCCCCTCAGCCCACACTGAAAGTGATTGTAGTTCATCATACTGAAAGACAAACAGAAATGCAGACTACCTTAGGCTTTGAATATGTTCTTTGAAAAGTAAAATGGACCTTTTCTAACTAATTTTAACAGCAGCAAACTCAGAAACACAGACAGAAGATAGGCCACTAACTCATGTTACGTGTCAGAACTAGCTACAGCACAAGTATTTGCTCTCAAGTGAAGCTGTGAATTTCTAAAACATCAGCAGAAATAAAAAAACAAAGAATGCCTCTGACTTACAAGCAGGGAAAGACAAATATTCTTATTTAAAACATTTTATCTTCTTTTTGGAAGGGAATTCTAAGTATAAATATTTCATAGGCTATTTGATATCAAAAGTACCTATAACTGTATCAATATTACAGTTATTTGCCTAATGGAAACTTAGAACCATAGAATCTTTAGAATATTTTTATACTGCTTTATCAAGGAGAATTAGCTGACATCTTTGTTAAAAAGTTATGATACTGAATTTACTAAAGTTAAACTTTTGAATTAGCAGTGAAACAAGTATCAAAAACATAAGCAGCATCTTTTTCCTTTTTTCTTTATCTCATAGAAACTATACATTCATAACAGTTTGGGTATTAAATTTAAAAATAAGTTTAGTTTTTTGTTTAGATGTGTATCGTGCACTGTGCTGAGAAATAGGATAAACCAAAAAACTTCCCCCTTTAACATATATTCCAAGCATCTCAGTTACCTACAATTTGAAATCAGTACTCTTTGTGATGTTCCACTGTATTAATTTCTAAGTATGTTAACTACTGTTAAGTGTTCCTATCACACCTTAAATCTTTCTGGCATTACAAATTATTATTGACTTATTATTCATCTTCTCAAATCTGGAATATCCCCAGAGGAGAAGAAAAAAAAACCACAAACCCCAATCTCTTCACACTCAATCCAAACAGCCTCTTTAATCATCACTACAGAAATACAGGACACAAACTCTTACTCTAGTTCTTTAATCTGTCCATATTCCCAAGTGGGAAAATAAAACATTTGGGAAGACAGAGGGTGCTATTGGTTTACTGTTAATTTTTAGTAAGAACTCTATAATAATCACATACTAATAATTTTCTGTGTTATGAATTGAGTATTTCAAAGCACAATTGCCAGGATGAAAAAATTTGTATGGAAATCAAAATACTACACAGCAGGGGAACACATGAAATAACCTGCCTGGCTAGTATAAGCACTGAAAAACCTGCAAGAAAACATTTTCTGTGGACTGTTCTGGGCTCCCCTAGCATCTAGGATAGACGCTTCCAACTGAGCAGCTGAAGTCTTTTACCAAGCTGACATATACACTCCACACTCAAGTGACAAGACTTGCTTCTTTCTTATGTCTCACAAGACTTAAACTTACACTGCTGCATACTGTCAGTTCAGACTCTATTGATCCTACTGTGCCAATGTTTCTTTGTGTTTTCCGGGCACATATTACATTCCTAAATAAGAGGTATTCTCTTTACCCTGTCCTCTTTATTCTTTACTCAGTCCTGCTGAGTAGCCACAACAAAAAGTATTTTTACTCCTTAGAGAATCTGTGAGGTGCTGTGCTTTTCAACAACCTAAAGTACCACCAAAGACTGATCAGCAACTCACAAGAAAATTAGAATCTTAAGACACTCCAGGCTCTTAAAATAATACTGGTGTTATTTTCAAGTTCACAGAAGTCACTCACAGACAGTATGCAGTGATAACATCTAATTAACAAGCAAAAATTTGTAAAAGGGCTGGAGGTGGCTTGACCGGGCTGCTTTTTTTAACAGACATCTTCAGCAAACAGGAATATTTCCACTGTCCTTTCAATTCCTTAACGCTGCAGCATGAGATATGATCAACATGTAAATGCATTATAGCAAAAAAAAAAAAAAAAGAAAAAAAAGTTTCATGTATATTCCACACATAATTTTCTATTCGAAAAAATTCCTTTTATCTTGTCTCTCTTGGAAGTTCTTGCAACAAATAGACATTTGATTCAAAAAAGGTACAACATAGTATACTGCTTTACTTACAGCTGTGCATAAATATACAACCACACACACACCCTCACACACAAACTCCCTTAGAAACGGAATCCTTACTAATTACTCTGCTGAATGCAAAGAAGCACCATAAAAGTAATAAAGCGTTGTTATTGTTACAATGTTGTTGTCCTAACAGTGGTCTAAGCAAAAATACCAGCCAACTTATACCAAAAGATGCTGTCATTACACATTATTTCATTAGCATATTCTCAGATTAGTTAATGAGTGTAACAAAAAGACAGCAATGCACTTAACTGAGTAATTTGATTATATATTCCTAACTGGCATAAATAACTGACTTACTGTGGTAGCAACTGGCAAGAAATACAAGGTACTTCTTGGTCATGGCATAGTCAAAAATTAACATCACTGAAGGCAGACCAGTACCATCACAGAAAGAAGGGACAAAAATAAACATCAATTCATTGGTAGACAGAACTTACTAGATAGACATGAACCTATTACACAGAATGCCACCCTCACTGAATACCAAAAAGTAAATTACTATCTTCAGTGAGCACACAGGATGCTCTGTTTCACTTCATTCACCAGAACAGCCTTCTGCCCAGCAGTTATTTTATTCTGAGTATTCAATATTGGAGATGCGGCACTTGATGAATGTAGAAAATCTTTTCAAAAAGGAGAAAATGTGAGAAATTAAAAGCTTTTTTAAAATCCCTTTCTAGATCAAGGATAGTGGAATAAGTGATCTGCCAGCTTTCATTTCAAGCTATAATTTTCTAAACTACTTCAATTAAAACTAACTAAAGTCACAGAAGTAATTTGGATGGAAGATGCACAGAATTGGATAGGACATGAATTTTCTAAGTCACATAACTGCTTTCTGTAAGCACTACAATTCTGAGAGTTATCGTAACAATTCCATCACTTATTTGGAAGCATGGGATAATTTAAAAGCTTCAGCACAGCTCTCAGAGTTAGTTTTGTTGAAATGTAATGCTCTGGATTAATATAAACATAATGTACTTGTGATTTTTATTCCATTCAAGAATACAGGAATGCATAAATAATTTTATTTTACAGACCATATAACCACGGGCATTGCACTTAGGTATATTCCCACTGTATTACAATGACTAACCAAGTGCAATTTGGGTCCATTATTTCAACTGTACCTGAAATGACATTGTAGTATTTTCCAAATCCTGTACAATTGTGGACAAACAGGAAAATACCTGCATACTGTTTAAACTGTGAGCTAAACTTCAAATAGCTGAAACAGTACATTCCCTATAGTAAAGAACAAGAAGACTATCAGAAGTCACTCTTCAACAGCATATCTGCATTCCAAACCAAAATAATTGGATAGGAAAACTAGACCAGCTACACTCACTCATTCTACGCTACAGTGAATCTGTAACAACATGGTAAACACAGACATCAAACTGTGTTCTAGAGAGGCCTTCTCAGTTCATCTGGAAAAACTACAAGAACCTAAATCTCTGCACATAAAATGCAACTTCCTTTATTGACAAAAGCAGTGGTTTGTTGTTCCCATAATAGATTATTTTTTGCACTCATGTCCATCTTATGGCAGTCGAAGTCCCCAGTGACTGGAAGAAAGGGAATTTCATATCTTTTTTTAAAAAGGGTAAAAAGGATCTTGGGAACCACCAATCTGTAAGCATTACCATGGTGCCCAGAAAAATCACAAATAGGTCCTCCTGGAAACTATGAGTCTTAGATTCCAAGGTAAAATGCAACCAAAAGTATTTATTTTATCACTATCTTCATAACCTACTAAAAAAGGTGTGGCAATGTTCCTTATCTCCTCTGAGACTCATCCCTGATAATTCCCTCTGGGGCTATCTCTGCCAATAGGCAATCAAGGTCTCACTGCACGACTCAAAAATTACATCTCATGGTGAGATGCTCCGCCCAGAGGGAGGAATCAAGCATTCGTACCTGGATATAATCTGAGACTGGGAACACCACGAGCAGCCCTACCTACTGGACCACCTTCTGCAGGATGACTGCTTTAACAGAACCACATCCACCATTTAATTGGACTGCTAGTACCATCCTGACCAACAGGATGTCAGGTTGTATCCTGACTCTGCCACTGTTTTTATACTATTGTCCTTATTTTAATTTTCCTATTAAATTGTAGTTCTGACTTGGAATCTCTCTTTGCTTTGCTCTGAAACCAGTATGCTATGACAAGTCACACAGAAGACAAGAAGGTACTTAGATACAGGCAACATACTGCACCAAGGGCAAACCACGCCTGATAATCTAATGGTCCTATAAATGGGAGTGATTACATCAGTGGATAAATGAAGAGCTGTGGATGTCATCCACAAACACTTCCATAAAGCCCTTCATACAGCCCCCCACAATACTCTTGCCATTTCATTCAAGAGCTAATGGGTTTGATGGATGGACTATCAGATGAATAAGGAATGGGCTTTACATCCCTGTCCAAAGCGTTACATTTAACAGATCTGTGTACGCATGGAAACCAGTCATAAGTGGTGTTCCTCCAGGGTTTGTACTAAAACCAGCACTGTTTACTATTTTCCTAATTACATCTTCACAATATAAACAGCATCAAGCTAAGCACTGCAGTTTCTACACCAGTAGGAAGGAATGCCATCCAGAGAGAATGACACTGACAGGCTTGAAAATCTCAAAGGTGAAACAAGGTGACGTGCAAGGTCTTGCACCTGGGTTGGGCAAAGTCCATCATCAATACAGACTGTGGGATGAATTGACTGAGAGGAGTACTGTGGAAAAGAACTTGCATGACCTGCTGAACAAAATACTGAACATGATGAGCCAGCAGCATGCACTTGCACACCAGAAAGCCAACTTTATCCTGGGCCCACGAGGTCACAGGAGACAACTCTCCCTCTCTCACCTGCTGTTGCAAGACCCTACCTGGAGTGTCCAGCTCTGTGGACCCCAGCACCAGAAAGACATGGCCATATCAACACAAGTCCACAGCAGGGTCACAAAACTGATCAGAGGCATGGAGCACCTTTCCTGTGAAAACAGGATGAAAGAATTGGGTTTGTGCTGCCTGGGAAATGCATACAAGGGTCCTGTTTGCACACTTTCAATACCTAAAGGGTGCTCACACAGACCTTACCAGTGCCTCAAGTAAAAGGAGAAGGTTGAACAGTTTTAAACTGTATCCTTTTCAATTTAAAAATATTTGAATTTGGATTAAGTATAGATTCAGACTGAATGTAAGGAAAGTGTGGAAAACAAGGTGGTGCAGCAACAGAAGACGACTGCAGATCCCCCATCACTGAAGCATTCAAAGACATGTTGGGTAGTGTTTCAAGCAACATGACCTATTGAAAGACATTCCTGGCCAGGGAGGCTGAGTAGATGATCTTTAAAGGTCGTTCCAACCCAAGCTATGCTATAACTCTAATCTCTACACCAAATTTTAAATTCCCATGGTGGGCCAATCTGAATTATTCACATACAGACATACTGCAAATAGGGAACTACTTTATGCAGCATAAAAACACACTTTTTCTTTCTAATCTCACTTTTAGTTCATCTTCAGTTTTACTTCTATATTCTAAACCAGTATTTTTAAAAAGGAATAGCAGGTACAAAAAATTTCACTACACTTAACTGAAATTTTTCAGAAGTAAAATAAAGCAGAAGAAAACAAACTTAAGTATTCAACAACACTACTTCTACATATAATGCAAAAAGAGTAAGGCCTTTATTAACAAAACCTGAAATAATCAGACTCATGTGATTTATGCTCCTCATGACAAAATATAAGAGTATAAAATAACAAAAAAAAAAACCACCCAAAGCACTAAATAGCTGACATCCCTTGGCACCAATAAATATGTGGTCTTGGCTTAATCACTAATAAAAGAAATTAGCATTTAATGGATGGAAGCACTAAACACTTTGCTCCATTTGAAAAGAACAGTATGGATATCACCTATTTATCTAGAAGAAATAGTGACACACTCACATTCTCATACTGGTAGTTTACAAAAATTTCAATTTTGGTGACAAAGTTGGATATGTAAGAACAATGGATATAAAAATGCATCACCATGGAAGAACTATGTTTTAGTGTTCTCATTTTTTCAGGTTTTTTAATTTTATTGTTACTTTCAGTTCTGAGATATTGATTTAAAAACATTTCTAATACATAAAATCACATGCATCTGCAATATCTAGTCACCTGTTATGAAGCAATACAATGCCTTGGTGTGTTGGTTAACGTATTTTTCATGTTTACGTGTAAATAAAGGAGGGGGGGTGTTAAAACTACATATAAATCAATAGTATCATTGCTACATTCTTTTCAGTAGGTGTGCTGGATATTAAATTGGTCCAGGATTAATAAATGCACAATTTTTTACAGCTAATGAAATTTTTTCTGTTACCAGTACTAATGATGGCAAATAAAACATTTTACAACCCTCCCTCACACAGCAAGTGATCAAAACTAGACAGTTCCACTACCTACAGAGAACTGTTCTTTTCCTTCAAGAACACTATAAAGCAGGACGTGAAGACTAAAATGGATCTATGTATAGCTTTTCACAATAAGCAGGAAACACAGCATGAAATAAGGCAAGAAGCAATAGAAATCCCTGCCACTACATTTCCCACTAAGCAGCAGCCACCTTTATTGATCCTCTTTTACCCAAAAAAATTTCTACAGATATACACAGACCATTCCTCTAGATTTCTTTCAAATCCTTGGTAATAAAGAGAAGCAAAAGCACCAGCAGCTACTGGAAGATTTCTTTATTCCTCATTTGCACTTAGCAACTTCTGACAAAAGCACTGAAATGCTACCAGTGCTACATCAGAACCTTTACGAGATTAATGATCAGTTCCTAACTTTTTGACTAATGATGAACAACCTGTATTTTAGTGGATAAACTGCATTGGTAAATTGAAAACCATACACAGGATGGTTTCTTTGACTAAACAGTATGGTCTGCAGACCTCTGCCAGTTGGCAGACTGTGCTTTCTGGGCTGCATAGAGTACCATGCAATGGCATACTTAATTCCTAACACAGAAAAGGATTAGGCATTAAAACTGTCACTGACAGAAAAGGCACATGAGCTATAGAAGATAACACTAACAAGACCTGACTAAAAATAATACATGTATTTTTATGCAGGAAAAGAAATAAATAGAAAAAAAAGATAAAGAGTAGTTCAGTTCTGGCAGAACCACAAAGTTAGAAAAGAAAGTCCTCAATAAGGAAAACACACTATCATTTTAGCAGAATGGTCATATTATCTTTGAAATCAAAAAGCTGCAATGAGTAAAATGACTGATAATGTCTTGGTTTTTTTGAAACTAATATTGGGTAAATTGTTAAGACACTTGTTTGAATTTAAAACAGCATTTTTGATGAATAGACAGATCCTAGGCTGGTAAATATAAAATTAAGCTAAAGAAATCAAACTCGTGTAAACCCAGAAGCTAATGTGCTTGCTTCTTCCAACTTTCTGTATTACCAACAACACAGGACGGTTAAATGCGGAAAATCCAGTCCAGAATCACTGTCTTGTTCAAAGCAAGGATTTACTGTAGTTTCTCATCACAGAATCACTGCAGATTTCTCATCACTGATAGAACTATTCCTATCTTTTCAGTTACAGAATAGGGGGGCATAAAAGCATCTATTCTAGAAAGAGCCTGAGAGCTAGGACATCAATCATCAATTTACCAATGCACATAATTTCACACTAAATGAACTATCGTTCACCACAAGAAGTTTCCCCACAGGACACCAAGGAATATGCTATGAATCTCTATAGAACAAACAGGTGGTTTGAAGAAATACTTAAGACTAAAGAGGAAGCTAAAGAAAGTAATCTTGGCTCAGAAACTCCAGCCATAAAATAAGCTTCCAGAGATACAACATTTGAGCCCCTTACCATAAAAAAAAAAAAAAAAGTAAAAATCAAAAGAACAAGGAAAAAAACAGAAACAAACAAACTAGACTAACTTCCTATACCAGGAGCCACTATGTTTTGCAAAAACAGCATATAGATCCACTCCACCCTTAAAAATACACAACCACAAGGGAAAACAAGATGGAGGTAAAACAAAAGCCAGATCTCTTAAACACCAAGGACAAACAAAAACTCCTGAGAATAATAAGAACACAGGTACTGAAGATCTTGATATTTTGATGTGATAGGCAGCAGCATAAAACCCTGAAATAGAATGCAGCAATTAACACAAGTAACAGAGACAAGATGTGATGTGACTTACTTTTCGACCTTTGTCTTTCTACTGCCCTCCAACAACATGGAGCCCATCTGTCAAAGAAAACAAGAAATTTAAAAAAAAAATCTGTTTTATTACCAGTTGTTTTCAGGAAGCATAATTTTGTTTCTCAAGCATTTCTGAAATGAAATAAGAAGAGGAGCCACTGAATTTAAAAATAATCACAAATGTCTTATTGCAGACACAACCATAATTTTCCCAAAACACCACATTATAGAAGTACACCTCCTCAGCTTTATACAAGGCTTCTCAGTAGACATTCTGGGAGCTTTGGACTATGTTCTTAACCTGGCTTTCTTATTTTTGCTAATTCCACCACAGTATTATATGTCAATGTTGGTTTTCACAGAGCAACTGCAACAAAATTGGGCTTTTAACAGGCCCTACTCCAAGATCTTGCATATATCAATTGATGCTCCTACAATGGTTTGAGCAGTATTAAAGGAAATATCAATATACTACCAATCTAAGATGCAGCAGCCAAGACTTAGTAGCAGAACCTCAGCTTTAGAAAATAATGGAAAAAGGAACACACACACACAAAAGGAGGTATTAAAAATATCATTCATTACTCTTCTATGAACTTTTACTTTGTGGGAATTGTAACCATAAAAGAAAGAACAAATTTGAATAAAAATCTATTTTTGAACCATCCTGAATGACTAGACAAGTCAGGTTCTCTAGAATTCTTTCACAGAAAAGAAACAACATCCAGAAGCAGATGCCTGGAACACCTGAGGCTAGAGCAGAGCTAGGTTAGCATGCACAACACTTCCACTAAGGCTCAGGAGCTTCACTAGCCAAAGAAGGTGCCCACATATTCAGCCTATAGACCCCTTATCAACAGGTGCCAGTTCCCAGAAAAGACTTAACTTTTGAAGTGCAGTTTATATGGCAGTGAATATAATAATCCAAGAAGCATAATTTATTCAGATGCTAAATCACTTTTAGATGCATGCACCCGTTTTCTAAAACTGTTCGATTTAGGATCAATTAAAACTTTGGCCTCAATCATTTGATAAATGTCTTTTTTTCTTCGGGGGAAAAAATATCCAAAAGACTAATAGCTTAACAGATACTTAGACTAATTCTTTAGTTCTGATACACCCTTGAAATATCAAACTAGATTTCAGCTGGGAAGGTTTTTTTTTTCAGAAATGCAGTTTATGAGACTGTGAGGGAAAACGGCAGAGGGCAGAGGGCAGAGGGAAGAGGACCTGGGCAGTTTTATCCAGTTGCTGGATGAAAAGTTAACACCCTCTCACTTTTATAAAAAGATATTTACATAACTTTTCTATCCAAAATGCCAGCTAAGGCAGGCCATGAAAGAGGCAACCCTACCGAAAAGCATAGAACAGAAGGCAAAAAAAACCTTCATAGAAACCGAACCACTTTTACTGTGATACACCTTCACAGGTTGTCCTTCCTCAGGGGTTGCAGTCTCCAGGAATAGAAATACTCAAAACTTAACTAGGCACTGTCCTGGGCAATCTATTCTAGGGTGGAGTGCAATAGATGCTGTCAAGAATCCCCTTCCAACCTAAACAGTTTCACAATTCTGATTAACAAAAACTGCAAATATTCTGTCTGAGACAGCACAGAAACAAAAGATGTTCTTAGAGCTAAAGAAAATTAAGTAAACCAGAATAGATGAAATAAAATTATGCTGAAGAAATTAACTGGTCAGCAACAACTTTGTATTTCAACCGTGAAGATGCTAGGAAAGCACATTAACATTACCCATACGTACTTATGCTTTCAAATGCCTTGTTTTTGCACAAAGTTTTCATAAGAAATACGACCTTAAAAATGGATTAACCATGTACAAATACTTTCATCAGTTGACTTTCAAACCACTTGAAGAATCTTACTGAAGTCCATTCAGTAAATCAGGACATTTTGTTGCCATTCAAATTCAGAAAATCTTCACAAAACTTTCTTTACGAAGTTAATTGCCTGAGATAAATGCTATACTGAAAAAGCTGCCTAACTGACAAGGCTATTACCTCTTTCACTTGTTAGAATCTGGCTTTCCCCTCCCCTTGTTTTCTGGCAACATACACATGCTTAATGAATTAGTAAAATAATAAAACATGTAGACGCCTACAATGCAGTACTTTCAGAGAATCTCGATTTAGAAATTGTTTCTTCACTTTCTTTTTTATTTTATTAATCTGAAATAAATCCTGAACACATGCATCCCCTGTTGTGAGGATGGTACATAATGGATTCTACCTAGACCTGGAGAGATTACTGCAGGACATTGATTGGGTTCTGTTTTCAATAACAGTAACTATCTTCCTGTTCCTTTTCTGCTTGATCTGATAAGAAAGATCCAAAAATGGCAAGATAATATGCAAGAAACTAAAGAGAAATACATTTCAAAATATTTTCTGTTTGCTGACTTCAACACATGCGGAATGTGTTCATCAAGGAGCAAGCAGAAATGCACACACAACCGAAATTAATCTAAAAGGGAAACCATATACATAACTACAATTTGTGCACATCAAGTTATCAAAGCAATTAGAAATTCACATTTATACTGTTTCTTCAATGTTTCTAGTACATATAATGCTCTTGAAAAATATTATATACTACAAGGTTTTAGTAATAAATAATTTAGGTACAACTATCAAATGAGCAGAGCACAGGGCTTCCTTCTGCCTCCACCACATTTTGTCTGATAGCACACTTCCACATACTAGGAATAGTGAACTGTATCTTTATAGTTTCCTTAACTTCTCTCACAAGACACTGAAGATATCCACAAAGCACTTAGCATTGTTCAGGATTTCTAAACAGGATGTTCACTGACAGCTCCTTCTCCCCACAGATCTTCTATACAATGTTTTCTCAAAGTCTTGATTCTACCTACAGCAGGTATCCAACACCAATTGTCATATGTATCAATGCTGCTTGAAGCAGAGAATCCCTACTAACTTTCAGACAGATGCTTTCTTCTGATGGTTTCATCAGACTAGACCTTCACCTCTTTAGCCAGACCACATTCCACGTGAAAATACTGTTTTGGCTACCTGCAGCATTAGGTGTCACCTTCCTCTCTGCCACATACTTTTGGTGTAGTACATATGTTTGGCAGAGAATTTTCTAGGACAGAGATTTCTAGAACAAGACCTCACATTATGAACAGTTTTGTATTTTTAATAAATCCACTTAACTATCAGCAATGAACGACCAACTGGAAAAATGAGGTAAGTGTACCTGTAAAGGGAGACCACAGGGCAAGATGCAGAGGAGGAGCTTTGGAGTATACACCCAGAAATAACCTGGGCATATTCAATCCCAATGCAAGGTTGGGGAAAGAGATGAAATTATCTACAAAGGTTTCTGCAAGGCTTAAAATTCTCTGAAATACCTCTGCCAGTTCATTTTCCCCCGAAGTTGCATAAGGCAGTACCTCAGGATTATCTATTCAAGGGAACCGTGACATCAGGAAGGGTGAACTAAACACCTTCACGACAGGTGGTTTCACCCAGGGCAAGGGCCCAAACTCGATTTAATTCACCTCTGGGAGGCGCCCGCGGCCCTGCTCCTCTTCCTTGCCCGTCGGGAGCGGGACGCGAACCCGCGGTCCCAGACGGGACCGCCCGCCCGGCCCCGGGCCGGACCTCGCCCCGCGCTCAGGTACCTGGCAGCGGCTCAGCTGCTCCGCCAGACCCCGCAGCTCTCCCTCCAGCTCTGCCACCCGCTGCGTCGCCGCCTCCGAGCCTCCCAAAGCCATCGCCGAAAGCCTCTCGCCGCTGCTCCCGCGGGGAAGGCGAGGAGAGAGGAAGGTCCGCGCCTGGCGGAGCGGGCTCAGGCAGCCCCCGCCCGCCCGCGCCTAGGGGAAAAGGGGAGAGAATCGACACCGTGAACCGCACAAATGAAAACTTTCCACCGCACTCACGGCACGGGCGACCGCCGGAAACAGCAGGGAAGAAAGAGGACGCGGTGCAATGACGTCACAGCGCAACCGCTACCCCGGCCAGGAGAAGGGGCGAGGGGCACGTTTGAATTCGCCCGCCCGAGCCGCGGGGCCGCGCATGCGCCTTGCGGGAGGCAGCGGGAGCTGAGGAGCCGGCCGGGACCGTGGCGCCCGCCGCCTTCTTCCGCAGGGGCTGAGAGCACCTGCGAGCCAGCCAAGGGGTCAGCGAAGAGTGTTGGAAATGCCTGGGAATCCAGCGGATCGCTACCTTTCCTCAGCCGCAGGAGTACTATCCCGCCGCTGTTTTGGTCCTAGGTGTTTGCGTGCGAACCTTACAGGTCAGACTCACAGAACGGGTCAAGCTGGAAGGGACCGCAGTGGGCCGTCGGTCCAACCAACCTGCTCAAGCAGGGTCATCCCAGAGCACACGACACTGGCCCGTTCTTGAATAGTTGCGAGTGAGCGAGACTTCATAACCTCTCTGTTCAATCTGTGCCAGTGCTTGGTCACTGCACAGGAAAGAAGTTCCTCCTTTTGTTCAGGTGGAACTTCCTGTGTGTCAGTTTGTATCCGTTGTCTCTTGTCCTATTGCTTGGCACCACTGGGCAGAGCCTGGGTCCATCCACTGACCTCCTGCCTTCAGAATATTTCTACACATCGATGGGGTATTGAGATGTTTCTGGGTGTTCTGCGAGGTGCTGAGGCTCCAGAGTACCTGAGTCAGACGTCTCATATCTTTTCCCCTTTGTTTCTTTTTCCTCTGAATTAAACAGTAACAATTTCAAAAGGAGACCGTGACTTGGGCTTAGAAGAGATCTTGACAGCGGTTTAGGATAAGCACAGTGGTTTTCCAGACAGGAAGCTTTTCAGATTTGTCCCTTCCAGAGTTGGATTTCGGAGCCTACAACTGAAAGCAAAGGAAGTCTTCAAAGAGTTAACCTTTACAAATGTGTGAAATATTTCAGTTGGTGCCACTATGTAAATGCACTCAGTTTGAGACCCAGACATGCGGAGTACTTAGTTTTGTAATAAAGGGTAAACGGTATTGCCAAAGCGAATAATTGTGTAGCCTACATGGGAAGCAAAATTCTCATAAAAAGCCTAGATTTTCCCCCAAACAAATGGAGAAAGTTGAAACATGGACAGAATATATTTTAGCCTGGAAATTCCATTTCACCAATGTCAGTATCTTACTGCAGAAATATTATACCTGTTTTTGTAGGGAAGTATGCTTTATTTTCCTCTTCATTGTAACTTTTGTGTGGTTTCTGGAAAAGTTGCCCTGAATGTACCACTGTGACAAGAAGTAAAACTGTGTGTGTGTGTGTGTGTGTGTGTGTGTGTGTGTGTGTGTGTGCACGTGCATGCTGAGATGCAAGAAGGTTTCACACAATGTGAATTAGGACATACATTAAAATGTCCAATCCTTCCACCTGTGGCCCTAGCAGAAAGATTCTTGCATTCTTGGCGATAGCTGTGCCTGGCAAGTTGATATTTTCATCACATTGATGTCCAGGAGCCCTTCTCAGAAGAAGAGACTAGTTACAGTACTCAATACTAAGATTTTTTTTTTTTACATAATTTTCGAATTAAAATTTTTACTATTACCTCAAGTAATGTCTGCACAGTTATGAATGTAAATGTAAAGGTGGAAGGTTGCATTTGAGTCTTCTCTGTCCAGTTACATGGAGATTTAAGGAGATTCAACAATTATTGGATCAATACCACATCTCCCTTAGGACATCCTTTATAATTTTTATAATTCATCACTCATTGTGTATTGTGTCATCTCATATTTATGATCTTGCACTTCCTGTCATTTATCTTTCTGTGTTATTAAATGTTCATATAACCATAATGACCATCATGTCAATTATAACATGTTTGCATTTTAATTTTTCTCTTTGCTTTTTGGATCTCCTAGTTCTCTTCTACCATAAATTATTCAGTCACTATGATTATATGTAGCCTTCACTTTTTCCACATCCCTGCCTTTTAATAACCGTATTTTTTGCTTTTGATTTGTTTCCTAATATTTTTATCATTGTCCCCTTGACCATTTGTTCCCTATTAGACATCGGGAACAAGAAGCTGACCTTACTTAAAAAACAATGTGCTTAGATTAACTGCTGAACAACTACAGTGACTAAACAGGATTTAAAAACATTTTCCAAGTACAAGGTCATTCAAAGTTGAGCTGAGAAGATTCAGTTATTACAGGGGCTAGGCTCAAAACCTGACAGAACACAAAACAAAAGACTGCAATTGCCTACAACTTTAGAACCTTAAAAGAGAAATCTGCATATTTACTATTTGTGTAGACACAACATGTTATCACAATAAACACAAGAGTAACGCTTCCCCATAGCAAGATACTTATTTTAAGGACATAATATTTTTGTATATAATTTAGCAGACATCACATTTGTTTTCCTTCTATATCATTAGCTTATTCTCTATAATAAAGTTTCTAGTAATTACCCCAAACAGTATTCATGATAATTCTTAGAATATTTGAGAAAATTTAAAATGTGGAGTTGGCAAGTTTTGGTGAACTGGGAGACACTGACTTGTATCAGAGTATTTTGAACATTATATTTCTCCCAATTCTTCATATTTTGGAATCCCTGCATTTACAGTTATCAAATCCATGAGACTGTTAGGCTAAATTCTTCCAAAACTACTTTCCCTTTGGAATTCACTTTTATAAAATTAAACAACATCTATTAGAAACACATTGTGCAATTGAAACCTATTTGCTATGGCTTTTATTCACAGTTTCTGTGAGTGTTACACAAAGGGAAGTGCTCCCCAGGTTGCTTAGAAGAAAGAAGCAAAAAATATTTTTTGTTTGTATTTTTTTTTTGCACTTGGGAAATTCCACATCTTTCTTTGAAACATGTTCATGTTACAAACATGCTACATTTACTCTTAATCACATAATTTCTTTTTTTTTTTCTGATTGTATATTTCTTTCCTCTTAGTGTGAAATAAAATGTTACTCCATCCATTGTGGCAATCTCCAATACTTCATTATTAGAAGTAGACATGTAAATACATAAGAGAGCATTTTCATTTTCCTTTAAACAAAAAATATCCTTCATACTCTGATTTTAATTAGAAGTGTTAAAATGTTATACTAAAGAATTTGCATTTCTCCTTGGATTTTTATGTTGACTGTTCATGTTTGTCACCAGTAGTTTGCTAGGAAATAGTATCATCAAGCAGGTAGTTTCTGAAGGATGTTTGTCAGCTACAGTGAACAAAATCAAGCCAAAATTGGTAGAATTATTTCTAGCAGGTTTGGGCAATGTCCTCAATATTTTAGTAACATGTATGTTTCTCAAGAACGTATTACAACCCCAGAAATATGTTTAGGCTTTTTTAGACAATTAATTCAAAACATGCTTGCTTCCAGTAAAAGTTTCTGGAGATTTGGTGATGTAGGTTTGAATCTGGGTTGGTTTGGTGATTTTTGCTTGTGTATGCATTCAGGACTGCAGTAGGAATGGGGATATAAAAGTGGAAAGAATAGGGATATTAAAGGGAAAAGGTCTGTAAGAAGAAGTAGTATCTGATATTGGATCAGCTACCATACTTTTCTACTGCACACTATGCCTTGCTTATGGGCTGGGTAAGCATCAATCAACAGGTTACATTCCCCAGAAAGGCTACATGACGATGCCAGAGGAGTCTGTAACATGGCCCTGTTCCGCTTACTTACCTTTGCCGTGGTTTTCCATTGTCTTTTAAACGAGGTCATAAACTTTGGCCCTACACGCTTCCAAGCGATGAAAAGTACCAGCCACTAATATAAAGCAGGGCATGTTAACCGAACAAAGCACAGAGGGAGGAGGTGATTACCAGTGTCCTGGATGAAGTCGTCCCGACCACAATAGCACCTGCCAGCAAGAGGAGGCTGAGAGGGAGTGGCAGACAGCTGAAGGTCGTTAAGAGGGGGAAGCACATTCCAGGGTGGCTGTCCTGGCCGGCGTATGTTGGGCTTGTATTGTAGTACAATGGAGAGGTAGGTTTTGCTGAGCACTGGGAGGGAGTTGATCAGCTGTTAATTTGTTTCTTAGTGAAATTGAACCCCAGAAAGGTGTTGAGCTTTGACCTTGCATATGGTGTGTAGCCTGTATGATTGAGTAACTGGGAGAGTCACCTGGTTATGGAAGGGTTGCATGGAAAATTGAGATCTGAGGTTCATCACCCTGAGAAAGGGTGGGAAGAGTATGTGGCCACCCAAGCTCAGTAAGCAATCCATGATACACTTGTTAACCCAAGGAGGGGTTGTTGACAGGGGCAGCACCGTCCTTGACCACCCAAACTTTTTAGTGTGTAGGAGACACAGATGAATACTCCCTCACTCTAGGGATTGCAGCTGAGAACATACACCTACACATGCATAGGACACTGGAGCTATGAACATGTGCAAGTGCCACAAAAATACCCATTTTTAATACTAGAAATCAGGTTTGCAACAGTTTGTATGTATGTATGTTTTAGTATTGGATGCTACTGCACAATGCACCAAAATAAACTGATTTTCTGACTGGTGACAAATTGAAAGCATAAGTAGAGCAATTAATTAATTAAGAATTTCAGATTCAATTTAAAATGGCTACATTTCAAATCTCTGTCATTCAGAAATAATAAGATAATTTTGAATATAAATTTTAAAGGGAATGTCTCAGCCAAGCTGCAAAATTCATGGAAGTACAGCTTACCATGTCTTACAGGACAGAGAGGTTAAGGTGTAGTCAGGCTAAGTCACAACAGAGTGCATAGCAGTAGCATTGATAAAGCTGCACATATTGAATAGGGCATAAATCAGAACCCAGCAATGTTTTTGCTCAGAACAGAGCCAAGCCATATGATTTTCACCTCTTTGTTTAACAGTTCATACTGTGTTTAAAAAAAATAAAGGCCTGAGGAAAAAAAAAACAAATTGAAACAAAGTATAAGCTAGTAGTTTAGTCAGAAATCATCAGCGGCAATTAAAACACTTCTAGTTTAATCATTGTGCCTAAATTAATGTTATATATTCTTTTACAAACACTAGCTTTGAAAGAAGGAAAAATACTTGCTCCCACTCTAAGATAAGGAGGTTTTGACATCTTGTTATGATATTCCTGTTGCCTCAATTACCTTGCTGATTTCTTTGCCTTGAAATTCTGAGATAAGTATCTATTTGTTTCTGTTTGTTTTCTGATTTTCAGTTGACCATCAGGTTTAACTTGCAGCTATTTACAATCACTTGAATTCAGAAACTGCTTCAGATGAACAAACAAGATTCTATTTTTATTATCTGTGTGCACTGTGGCAGTAGCTAAGAGTTACTAGGAGGGCACTTTGTGCTGCAGTATTTCAGTTGCTAACACTGTTCCCAAAAGCACTGTTTTCTATTAATTCCCACCCCAAGGGAATACAAAACAGATACTGCACATTGCATTCTAGGGTGGTACTGCAGACTCAGCCCAACATGAACTCTTCTTGCAGCCTGAACTCCATCATCACAGTGGGATTCAACTGACTCAATTCACGGAGATAGAGCTCATGTATTTTTTGGCAGCAATGCAAAGTTGTGCATTTGAACTTTTCTTTCCTTCCCTACTGTGGTTGATTTTAGAGGAACAAAGTGAGACTCCATATCTGTTAAGTTTTTAGACACAGTTTTTACTCAACAGAGTTGTTTCCTTTGGAGACAGAAAATATTTAAGAATGCACATATACTACATAAATATCTGTATTTTTTAAAAAAATGAACCATTGTAATGAAGACTGCATTTAAAATTACCTGGAATCATTAAAAAACAAAAGATAATTCCTGCAGGAATTAAGAGGTTTTTCAGTGCTGGATTTCAATAAATATGATTGTTTTGGTTAATTTACTTAGAAGTTGAATCCTATTAATGTAACAAGATAAGTTATTTAAGCATGTAAAATAATCTAATTATGTCTGAAGTTAGACAGTGAGGGTTTAGAGGATAGCTTTTCATGCTTACTCATTTGTGAGGTGGACAGGCAGTTTTCAAATCACACTCAGTTTTGAATTTGCAGAAAGCAGAGATAGAATTCTTACTATACTTTATTTTCAATTCAAAAGTAAACAAACAACAGTCCAGTAGTGTTAGAGTGATTTGCCAAGAATAATTACATTCTTTCTTTTTTTGCCAGAAAATGAAATTTAATTATTGCCATCTCTCACAATTCTATTGGGAGAAAAATAAAAACTTTCCTTAAAGTTTCCTTAAAACTCCTTCTGGAGTCCTTTGCTTAAGAATTTCTAGGATTGTTTCTTGTTATGCTTTTAGCACTTCTATCCCTGTTTGGGCCATATTTTCATACTGTGTGATAGAAGAACTCAAAACCTGAAAATCAAATAAAAATAGCTATTAGAAATCACAGTTTTATTTTCCCTCTGACCGATGGTTTTTGGACACTTAGCATAGGTAACACTAGATATCTCTTGAAAACCACAGATTAAAAAAAAAAAATGTTTTTATGAGCCAAATAGTGGTAGAAATATGCTAAATGAGGACCAGTTACAGGCACTAAAAAGTTGATACTAATATCTTTCATTGTTTCAGTTGTAAGTCTGAACTTACTACAATATGACATATTGAGACTGTGAATGATACAAAGGAAATACGTACTCCAGACCACAATTACATTAGATCATATGTTGATTTTCCTCCACTTTCTTCAGGGAAAGAGGTATAGCTATAGGTAGAAGAATACACAGTGTCATGTTGCAAGGTAACTACTTTTTTATTATTCTCAGTTAAATCTCTGTATTCCTACTGAGTGTCAGCTTGACATCTGTTTCCCCAGACCAGTCGTGCATCCTGACCAAGTGACTCCTTTCCACATAATCTCTTTTAAAGTATGCTCAAAATTATCCAATTCTTGAGTTGCTCTGATATTCTTCATGAGCTGTCTGGCAGTATTTCGTGATCTAGAAAACCCTTTGTGTTAGTCAGCCTTTCATCTTTTCTAAGGTATCATTTCTGAGAATCCAACCAAGTTAATTTAGATGTCAGTACTTTGACAAATGACCTCTGAATAATCCAGCAGCAGCTTCAAATACAGTCTTTGCATCCCTGGCCCCCTGTGGATGGCTAAGACTTCCACAGAAGCTCGTATGGAGGAGCAGAGCAAGCAGCAGAAGACGGTAGCTTCTTATAATGTTGTAGCTTTATGGATTAGATTATAATATTTGTATAATTCCCAGGAACACTCAAGAAGAAACTTGGGGTCTATGAATTCTTATTGTCTATATGCATAATTCTGGTTTTGTCTACTGTAAATAGGGTATACTCATCTGGCATATTTGAAGAATATATCATGTCTTGTACTAATGGGATTATTCATTTTTTGCAGGTACATTGTAACATTCCTGCCAAACACCTTGATTTTTTTTTTTAAAAAAAACATATTTGGGAAGCTTGGTGCTAATGGCTCAGCTTGCCCAGGCACCATTTTAAACGTGTTTGTTTGGATTGGTGTTTTTTTTTGTTGTTTTTTTGGTTTTTTTTTTTTTTGTTTTTGTTTTGGTTTTTTTTTTGTTTGTTTGTTTGTTGGGGTTTTTTTTGTTTGGTTGGTTTGGTTTGTTTTGGGTTTTTTTGGTGCTAATAATAGACAGGTCTACCAAGTCATGGTGACCCACTTCATTCTGAAATCTCTTGGTATGACAATAAACAGAGGAAATGTAGTCTCATGCATGAGGGTCATTCAGTCTGCTACAAGTACTTACCCAATTGCTCAGTATTTTTTAGAGGGTGGTTCTGACCTCATGCTTCACAAAAAAAAAAAAACTATTCTATTATTGTGACATGCAGCATAGGGGAAATAGCAATCATATTGATTTATATTATGGATGAAATGTTGTTTGTGGGTCCAAGGTCACACTTGCATTCTCCTGACTGACTTTGGAAAGACAACATTTTCAGTCATTGTCCTTTTTCTCTGTCCTGCCATTGTGTAGTGAGAGGCTGACCTTTCTATTTGAAAATATTTTACAAGGTAGTGAATACACATAGGAACCAATCTCTGAAATAGAAGGAGGAATTAGAAGGCCTGTATCACCAAATCACTCTGTATAGGCATAAAATAAAAATGCTTCAATGCCTGGAGACACCATTGGAAACAAATATTAAATCTAAAAGACAATATTTATGCAAGAAAATTTCAGCAAAAATTAGTAATTTCTCCCAGTAGCTAAAGAAAACCTGGCTATGTGAATATAGTTATTTGGTCTTAAACAGGATTTGTACTTTTTAAACATAAAAATACATCACCGAGGGAGTTCCAAATGATAAACTGTGCCTGGATACAGAAGAAGATTTAGTATTCCAGTATCCCAGACAAAATCAATAACGGGCATCTTATCTGGCCCACTTATTGAGAGAACATGATTTGCTTTTTCTTTGCATCATGTTAATGGATTTCTTTTCCTAGTGAATAATACCTCTATATGAATACTGTTTTAAAGCTTATTTGGGTGAACATTTCCTTTGTGCAGATTATATACTTATCTAAGACTATATACAGCAGAGTGCTGCTCACAGAAGTGCTTTTACTTGAATCTGTTATTTTCTAGTAGCCAAAGTAATAAAAAAAATAATATGTTTCACTGTTAACTTCACACAGAAGTTTGGGTAGCTATGCAGCCTCTATCTCAGTTGGAAAATGAAAAATCGGTATCTATACATTCAAGCTAGTAGAAAAGAACTTAAAAACATGTAAGATAAGGTAATACTATACCCTTCATTATTATGATTTTTTAAATAATTATTTTCATGTAAGTACTGCTGGTTACATTGATAAAGAATTGTCCTAGAAATTATGGTTTACAGAATTACCGCATATTAGTTTGCATACATGTTATTAATTTGCTTTTTTGCCTTGTATAACTTGCTGTTTCTTGGATTGGAATAGTAATCTGCCACTACCTTAAGTCCCTGTGGACATGCTGCCTTTGCCTCCAAGCAAAACCTCTCAATGAAACCAGAGAGTACTTTTCTCTAATCTTGCATCCATATCTAGACAATATAAAGTATGAGTTGCAGCTCTACTGAGCTCCAGGTGGCCCACCACTTTCTTTAACACTCTTTTGCTTTGTATGGCTAAAAAAAGTCAGCTGTGTGATTCTATTTATTACTAGATTTTTATTATTATATTTATTGCAAAATTTTATTTATAGCCTTCCCTTGATACCTCTTTTGCTCATCAGTGCCTTTCATTCCAAGCAATGGAACCTCAATAATGTCTTTTTACTTTTAAAATCCCTCAGAAGTAAGTGTATGCATGTGTCTCTGTGTCTGTGATGACTAGGGGTCATTAAACCACACAAGAAAGATCAAGGCATGTTTAATTTCCTTCATTCTGGCATGTTCAGGTCTTTCCTTGACCATTCTTTTTTCTGATCTTTCCTTTCCTTTCCTGAAAAATATGTGTTGTTTTACACACTAGAAACTTCCTATTTCTAAACCTCATTATTTCTTATTATCACCTTTTGCTCATTTCTGTTTTGATCATCAGTGCAGGGAACATGTCCCTGTTATTCCTCTCCTTCAATCAGGCCCTTCTTCCAATTTATCCCTGTGGTTATGTTGCTTAGTAAGCCATCCTTCTTATTCAGGGTTGGCCCTCTGTATTCTGTTTTTCACTAGAATTGACAAGTTCTTAGGTAAGATGGCAGTTTCCTCTATTCTGTTTTCTTCCAATTCTCTCCTACAATGGTGGACTGCTTTAATCTCCATTTTTTTCTGTTCTTTAGAACATCTGTAAAGTCTTTCAGTGTCTACGCACAGTCACCTTTGTTTGTCAATTGCTGTGTGGCCTTGCCAATCAATCTTATTAGCTATTGCCAATTCTTTTCTTTGGAAAAATTAAAATACTTTTTCATCCAGTGTACATCAGTGCATACAACTGGTTGTACTACTTCTGCTTAGTTGAATGAGCTATCACATCTCTCTGCAACTATATAGTCCCAGAATTTTTGTTCCTTTCTGATGTCTTGGGGTTGAAGCAGAAATTGGCTACTAATGAGTGCAGTATTGTGGGAAGTACGGAAGTTTTGTCCTTTCTTGTCTAGACCAGTTACTTGCATCACAAAATCTTTTTATCTGAGATAACTGTATAGACTGCACATACCATTTATTTGAGACTTTAGAGGGCACATGCTTTCTGTTCAAAGCCTTTCATGCACAGCATTTCTCATACATTTAATTCTGCTAAATTACACTATATACTATTATCTTAATATAGAAGAGACAAGACCTTCCCACGTGAGCTGGTTTTGGCTGAGGTAGAGTTAATTATCTTCACAATGGCTGATATAGGGCTATGTTTTGGATTTGTACTGAACACAGGGTTGGCAATACAGAGATGTTTTTGTTATTGTTGAGCAGGATTTACCCACAGCCAAGGCGTTTTCTGCTTTCTGAACTGCCAAACTGGGGAGAAAGTTGGGAGTGCATGGTAAGCTGGGAGGAGACACAGCCAGGAGAGATGACCCAAACTGACAAAAGGGGTATTCCAGACCACAGGGCATCATGCTCAGGATATAAGATGGGGGAAAGAAAGAGGGAGGGAGGATGTTCAGAGGGATAGCATTTGTCTTCCCAAGCCATCATTGCTTGTGAGGGGGCCCTGCTCCCTGGAGATGGCTGAACACCTGTCTGCCCATGGGAAGCAATGAACTGATTCCTTGTGTTGCTTGGCTTGTGTGTGCAGCTTTTGCTTTACCTATTAAACTACCTTTCTACCTTTTGCCCTTCTCATTCTGTCCTGGATACTGCTGGTGGGGGAGTGAGTGAGTGACTGTGAGGGATTTGGCTGTCAGCTTGGGTGAAACCATGATTCCAATGCAGGAGCACTCACTC
Source organism: Cinclus cinclus (assembly GCF_963662255.1). Lineage (NCBI taxonomy): Eukaryota > Metazoa > Chordata > Aves > Passeriformes > Cinclidae > Cinclus > Cinclus cinclus. The sequence goes on from NC_085084.1 coordinate 52,436,326, forward strand.
ACACAATACTCAGTAGTATATGCTGGCAGTAGGTCCATTCCTGCCCACTGCTTCTTGTTCTCTTGTGCAGTAGTCCCATGAGATACTATGCCAGCTTCCCTCCCAGGAGTCTTTCTGTGGATTTCACAGTGGCCTGAGCAGAACACACAGAGCTAAGCACCTGCTCAGCACAACAGGAAAGTGGATGGTACCTTTTAGGAAGAAGGGGAAAATAGGAAAAGTAGCATCTGTTTTAAACAAAATGTCCAGCAAGTACAATTTACTGAAAACACAGTGGAACTGTCTCCTTCACTACTACCATGTTGGCCAGTTTTTTATTCATGATATTGAAATGATAATGATCTGGCTAACAGATGACTGTGGTGCTGATACAGTTCTGAGAATTAAATTTTCCTTCACATCCAGATGGCAGAAGAGTATAACCTAATGGATTTTAAACCAATTAACACTGGCTGGAAGCCTATGATGAAAGCTACTGCAAAGTCCCCACAAGAAAACTGCATCTAATATAAATATGGCTAACAGGGCTTGCCTTAGCATATTTGGTAATGTTGGCTTGGTAAGAGTAAAATTAAAACTTTTTGGCCCTTCACATATAAATTTAAAGATTTACAGAAAGGAATCAACAACTGCCATTGTGAGATAGTCAACCTGATGAAAAAGGAACAGGAGAGTGAGGTCAGTTACAAATTTCCATTTTGGTTTTTTTTTTATCATTGGTTAGGGGGTTTTCTGGGGGACAGGAAGAGGAATGAAGCTTTATTTGGTGTCATCTTGAGTAACCTTAGACATTGAGACTGTATTCCAAAGTAGATCTCCTATATGAATTAATAATATTGAAAGAAACCATTCCACTTATTTGCAAGAAAACTGTAACTCTTTTCCGAAAAAAAAACAACAAACCTATGAAAGAATGTGGATCCGAATCAAATATTTTACTGCTAAGCATGGCAACACAACCTATGTAAATATATTTTTGTATCTTTTGTAGCCTTACATTTCATAATATACTATCCTTTTTTAATATATGCTGTAGTTCTTCCACTATACTTGGGGCTTAGGGGAGCTCACCATGTCTTAGGTTGCAATGCAAGACGTAACCAAAAGTATGTATTCTATCACTATCTGTTAAAACCAGGTGGGGCAGTGTTCTTCATCTCTTCCACAACCCACCCTTCCTCCAGGAGGGTATCTTCTGTTAAGGTGCCATTGAGTCACACAGCATGACTGATAAAAATACGTCATCCCACTGGGAGCTGCTGTCGGTTTCTTTTCTCCCCATGTCTGTTCGGCTAGCTCTGGACCGCAGGAGATGAGGAATGCCAACAAGGAAAAAGGTAAAAGGTAAAAGACAAGGAGGCTCCTTCTTCTGGGACACAGTCCCACTTTATTTCTGAACAACTTTGAGGGATAATGAGAGAGTGAACAGAAGGTGTGTGGAGATTTTGAACCCAGGGGAAGGGGAGGAGAGGAACAGAACCACAACCAAAGGGGTACAACTGATGGGGAGGAGTGAGGGGAGGACTTAACTAACACCACAAAGTTGGGAGAGTACAGAACAAACTGTGCAATATAATAACCACAAACCATGTAATACAAAACAAACTACTTAGTGTAACAACAAGATTCTCCACCTGGGGGGAGAAAAGCATTCCTACCTAGATATAAACTGAGACTGAACACCACAGGCAGGCTTTTCCCACTGGATTCCCAGAAGAAAGCCCTTCTACAACATCCCTGGACCTTCTGAGGAAAACTGCACCCTTCTACAGGACCACTGCTTCAACAGAGCCACATCTCTCACTCCAGGAGGACTGCAGCCATTTATTGGGACTGCTATCAGCACCTTGGCTGACAGGGTGGCAGACTGTATTCTGACTCTGTCAGTGTTTTTGTAGTACTGCATTTTATTTTAATTTTCCTATTGTAGTTCTGACTTGGGATCTCCCACTGGTTTGCTTTCAAACCAGCACACACTACTGTACAGTTCTTTAAGAACATACTGCCAGACTTTACTGAGGGACTTCAGTTTAGTGTCTGTCTTTACAGTGCTGTATGTGCTCAGTAAATCTAGGCTGTCAAATACCCATCCCATAATACATTGCACTCTAGGAAGGACAAATATTACATGCACTGTGAAGTAGGTCTGAAATGATTGTACCAGTACTAAATCTGCAGCAGATATGAAGCATTAAGCATCAAGACCACAGTGTAATTCTCAGGGCCTCCATCAAACTAGTCCAAGGTCTTAAGATCTCAGGTCTAATAGGCAGCATAACACAACATGTAACATAATACTACATAAGCAAACACGTCATTCTGCAGTCTCTCATGTAACAGGATTATCCTTTCTATTCAAATGAAAATATAAAAAATAGCAAATCATATTCAAGATCATTATTACTGCATTATCAGGGTATCTAAACTTTTCATAGAAACACCACTATATTTTTTCTCTGAAGTAAGTATGCTGATGAGATAAAAGACAGTGATCCAATAGTATAAAAATAAAGAGAATTGTAGTAACATAGTAGATGTTAAGATGTCAATAGAGTAATACAATTGTATACATTTTCTAAATACTACAAAAAGAGAAACAAAGGCAGTACTGAGCATTCCAAATAGAATTTGGAATCCTGGAAAGAACATACTATTAAACTACTAATGCATCACTAAAAATAGTAAAGCTAAGACTCATTTAGCCCTGTAACTGACTGGAGTAGAAACCTTGGTAACAGAGAGTACAGCGAAAGCAGACTTACTGAACACCTTTTTAGCAATGGACTTCACTGACAAGACTAGCCTTCAGGAATCTCTGAGGTGATTAGGTGTCCTAGTTTGAAAGACAGGTGTTTGCTAAGGAAAGCAGAAGCCTCCCTTTGAACTGAAAAATATGATCCTTCCTTCCTACAGATTATTATGATTTTGAAATTAAGGGAGCTCTCAGGCAAAGATATGGGGATAGGAATAACAGTTCTTTACTAGTATAACTAACAAGACAAACAAGAACAACAACAGCTATGAAATTACCCACAAACAGAACAGTAACTCAGTCCCAGTGTTTTTTGGCTGCAGGCACCTTTTCCCTGAGCTGCAGTTCCCGGTGCTGGGGGCGGGCAGGTCCCGCAGAGCTGCAGGAGGGCTGGGGGTGATGGCAGAGCTGTCCCAGGGGGAGAGAGAGATGGAGAGAGAGCTCTCTGCTCACAGTGTGGGTCCTGGTGCTCAGCAGAGTGCTGGATGGTGGTAGTTCACAGCGAGAAGGCAGCAGGGCAGGGTCTGACAGCAGTGAGGATGGCTCCTGGCGCTGGGATGGCAGGGATGGATCTGAGGTGGCGATCGTCCTTCTCGTCTGAACTCCACGGGGAAATGGGCCAAGCCAGAGTCTTCTGCTTCCTCTTCTGGATGTTTGGATATCGAGGGGTTTCCCTCTTCCCTCACCTCCCCACCCCCTTGTCACCAGGGCCCAGTCAACAGGTATCTTAGCGTGACAATGGGGAAAATTCCACAGAGGGAAAAGGGAAAGAACCAACCTCCAATATCAGGATAAATGAGTGTTGGAAGGAACACTTTCCCTTGGCTTGGATTGGCAAATCTGATGTCAACGAATCCATTGCTCCTGAGAGATGCATCCATGAATGCTGAAAGAGCTGGTGAACACCAGAACTGGGCCACTTATGGTCATCTTTGAAAGGTCATGGAGAATCACAAGAGGTGCCTGAGGACTGGAAAAAAGAAAATGTCACCCTGATCTTCACAAAGAGTAAGAAGAAGGAGGACTCGTGGGACTACCTCACCTCAATCCCTGGAAAGGTGATGGAGCACCTCATTCTGGAGACCATCTCTATCCACATGGATGCCAAGAGGGAGATCAGGATGGAGTCAGCATGGATTCAGCAAAGGGACATCATGCATGGCCAGTCTGACTGCTTTCCACACTGCAACAACTGCCTGGATAGATGGATGAGGGGAGAGCAGTGGATATTGTTCTACCTGGACTGCAGCAAGACTTTTGACACTCTCTCCCACAACAACCTCATAGGTAAGCCCAGGGAGTGTGGCCTGGATGAGGGGACAGTGAAGTGGACTGAGAACTGCCTGAATGGCAGATCCCAGAGGATTCCTATCAGTGGCACAGGGTCTGGTTGGAGCCCTGTCACAAGTGGGGACCCCCAGATTCAATAGTGGGCCTGGTATTGTGCGACTTCTCCGTCAGTGACGTGGATGAAGGGGCAGGTGCCTCCTCAGCAGGTTCATGGATGGCACAGAGCTGGGAGCAGTGGCTGAGAGCCCAGAGGGCCGTGCTGCCCTTCAGAAGGGACTCGGCAGGGTGGGGACATGGGCAGAGAGGAACTGCCTGAAATTCAACAAGAGCAAATGCAGGGTCCTGCACCTGGGGAGGAGCAACCCCAGGTACCAGCACAGGCTGGGTCTGACCTGCTGGAAAGCAGCTCTGAAGAGAAGGACCTGGGGTTCCTGTGGACAGCAAGCTGTCCGTGAGCCAGCAGTGTGTCCTGGTGGCCAAGAAGGCCAATGGTGTCCTGGGGTGCACTGGGAAGAGCACTGGCAGCAGGTCACAGGAGGTGATCCTGCCCCTCTACTCAGCCCTGGTGAGGCACCTCTGGAGTGCTGTGTCCAGTTCTGTGCTCCTCAGGACAAGAGAGACATGGAGATGCTGGAGCTGGTCCAGCAGAGAGACATAAGTGCTCCTGTTTTGTTTTTTTCTTCAGGAATTTTTTCAGTATTGTTTCTTGTTTTCTGCCTAGAGTAAATCATGAGTCACAACATAATTGGAGTATGATTAATGTTCAAATGAAAGACACTTTCCAGATGAGCATGATGTCCCAATCAAAAGTCGCATGTTTCCTCAGACTTGTATTTTATGTCAGTGTTTAGACCTGACCACAAGTATAAAGTGCTAAAACCTCAAAATCATAATGGAGTATAATCATTATTTCTTAAGCAATTACATATGTACATGCTACAAAATGTTTGGAAAATTATTCCTGAAAATTCACAAAGCTTGTGAGGATCAATTTCTTTTCAAAAATAAAGTAACACTGATCATATACACTCCTCCTTTTGTATCCATCTGACTTCATAATTCTGTCTCAGTGTTTTCATAATCATTACAATACTAAGGGTGAGGTCAGGAAGACATTTTTTGGTTCTTGTTTTTCTGTGGTTTTAATGTCTTATCTTATACATCCATGTTTTCATTTTGGTCATGTAGATGACAGCATTTATAATCATACAGGATTTTGAGAACTCACTTATATAAATTACCCAAAAAACTTAATACACTAAAGCATAAAAAGGAAAAATAAAAGCATTTTATAGCTTGTTCTTTCTTTCTTTCTTCAATTATTAATTATTATAATAACAGAGAAAATGACTCACAGATGTCTACCCTATATGGACAGAAAGAAACTCATATACGACTAAAACTATTTTAAAATATCATTAATAATGTAGTTAAATATTCAAACAAAATGTGCATTCATTTAGTATCTTGGATACTCATGTTAAAACATCATGGAGATTCTTCTCAGATTGGACCTGATTTTGTGTTTTTCTAAACATACTGTTGCTGCAACACTTTGGAATGGTTGTTCAGTACCCCTGAATCAGTGAAGTGTGAGTCACTTGTGTTATTATCTACAGCCCACGAAGGTAACAGAAAGAGTTCTTTGTCTTTACTGGATTTTGGATTGTGTGTTCTTTTGCTGTTCTCTTGTACAAGCTGAACTTGTACAGCTACAGATTCACAGGTTCCCCCACCCCCCCACCAAGAAAACAGCAGGAGACAGAGGTGTGCCCATTGCTGTTTTAAAGATACTGTTAGCACATCAGTTGCTCCAATTCAATTTTAAGTTAGCAACAGTAGTTGTATATAGCAAAGAACAGTTCTGGGGGTTGTTTGGTTTTTTTGCATCCAGATCATTAGATAAATCTTATTAAGTAGACTATTTCTGATTACATTTCTGTTTACAGTGAACTAGCAGGATCTGCATTTGTCATGACAATTTTAACATTAATATTCTGGTATTTAGGTAAAGACACAGGATTGCCTGAGAGAGCATCTCACTGAAATACAGGAAGTTCTTATTCTGGTAAATTCTGCTTTACTGTTTGTTGGGGCTTGGTTTTGTTGTTGCTGTTTAATTAGCTGAATGCTATTTTAAGTTCCTGCTGTGTATTGGCCTAGTCATGGGAATTGAATCTATGTCTCTTCTCTACTTTTGTCTGTCAAACAAGTAAAAGGAGCTGGAATGAGATGAATATGCCCTAGTGAAAGCCACTTGTAACAGCTGAGCTAAAGCAGCACTTGATTGAAAGGAGACTGAAGTATCCAAGGAGAGATTACTGCATTACTGTTTACTGCATTACTGTTTACTGCATTGGAGAGAGTAACAGGCCAACTTTCTGCCTTTCTCAGATACCAATAACATATTTGGTTCACTTTTTTGTTTCATGTCTGGTCTCAAGAACGCACAGCACCTGATACACCTACTTGTAATTCCTCGAGAAATGAAATTAAGGGTTCTTCTTGTCAATTTTACTGCACAGCAGTGTGGTGGTTAACCTTCTTTCAGTTAGCACCATCAGCCACGCAATCCTACCCAGACTACATCAAAAGTCTTTTTACATAATCATACCTGTTGTGCTCTACACCACACAAGACCTCAGTTGCTGAAACAATAATTTCCAGATATTTCTTAATAAGGGTTTCCACTTCTGAAACCTGAATATAGACAATCATTCTTTTTTACTGTTTATCCCAAGACTGAAAAGGCAGATACAGGTAGAGGTTTCCTAGCCAAGTATTAGGAACTATGTCAGAAGTATATTTCCTAATGATATTAAATTAAAAACCAAGCCCAAGTGCAGGTCTTGTTTGGTCGTCAAGCCATGCCATAATTCCATCAGTTCAACTGGAACTTCATGTTTTCAGCTGGATTGTGGTGAATGGAGTTTTTCCTTAATTTTAAAAGCCAAGGTAAAATTTCTGTCTTCATAACCTTGCTCTCAACCATCAACTGTTCTTCCTGAACACAAAAAACAAATCCTGTTAACAGAACTGAGAGATATTAGAGATGAGAAGAGCCTAGAGTAAAAAAAAAGGAGGCTGGATGAAGCTTGAGAAGGGACAGGGCATTTAACTGAAATGGGGATAGGTTAATAAGTGCAATGGCAACTAGCACCTTATCATTTCCAAGTACTCAACTAGAATTCCTTACAAAATGAGTTTTCTTTGTTTTAAGATTTATATGCCTGGAGCCATAAACTATGTCAATACTTTTTTTGCACTTTCCTAAATCTGGATAGGATCTCAGTTCACTAGCACATTTTGTACACACAATACCTCATTGTGAAGATTTTCTAGATTTGAGTATCCAAATGCCAACTGCCTTGCATTGTATACAGCAGTGCTGCAAATCTCATAAAGCATGTCTGCAGCTTAAATGATGCCCTTCTTAGAGCTCCTCTCTCTGTTTTATATTTCACAGCTTTAGGGTCATTTGATCAGTAGAACAAAAAGATAAAGATTTTAAAAATATTTTATAAGAAAAATCACTCTTCACTTTAGACACCAAAGAGATTCAGATCTCAGAAAAATACCAAGTATTCATATTACTAGCTTTTATTTTATTAGTGTAAAATAAGGTGATCTGTATTTCAGGAACACTGAGTAATTACAGGTCTATATAGTATTTTTTTGAAAAAAAGCTGCTCACTGGAGGCCTTATAAAGATATGACTTCCATACCTTGTTTAAAGGTAAGCATGAATAGGCAGGATTTGTAAGATTAGATGATATTTCCTTCCTTCAGTTGTTTAACTTCTCAACTTATGGTTCTAACAATGTAATAGTTTCCTTAACCTTTTAACTAAAACCCACAGGTTTCAAAGACCCACAAGAATTAGAATGTCTTTAAAAACAAGCTAAAAACAGAGCAAGACCTGAAATATTTCTTTTCTGTATCATAAAACAGAGAAAAAAATACTCATTGTTCCTTTTTTACTTCTGTTTCTGATCACTGTTTGCTGAAACATAAATCTCCATTGACAACCAGGTGCAAAAGTAAAAGAACTTATCCCATCCTATCTCATTCTGAAGAGTGATTTATGCCACTCAGAGACAGAGATCTTCCTTTTCATGTTTCTTTAAAGATTAAAAAGGAAATTAATAAATCCTTGAGACATAAATTATTCAGATTAATTAAAATCACACTAATCACCATCATTTACCTGCTCTGTATTACACTTTCTTTTCCTATAAATCTGTGACATTTTTCTGTTTAGATACCTTCTGCATTCTATAGGTATCCATTTCTGTATTAGTATTTTTCCCTTCTCATCTGACTTGCTTTAGAGAGATGCTCATGTAGTCATAAACACATACTTTTTTCTGTATAGTATTTGATACATATCTGTACAGCATCTGTATAGTATCATAGATACATATGTACATATGACTTATAACAAACTAAACAAAGCTGCTCAACCTTAACCTATTGGCTTTTTCTCTGTGGGCATATGCTTATGAATTATTTCTAAACATACAGTAGTAGTACATAATCATGAAATTACATTGGCCAAGTAGATATATTGGTAGATCCTCATGCTCCAAGTGGAAAAAGCACCAGTAGGTGGGCTTCCACTTAAAATATTTTATAATGTAGCCTTTTTCAAGTGAAATACTAGCACTAGGTTATAGACCTGCACACAAAACCACAGTTAATTGGTGATCTAAGTAATTTTTGGTTTATTTTGATGAAGAGCATCTGATATAGCCACAAATACTACAGTGATAATGCAATAGGCATTGTCAATTGATCTTGATGGCCCTTTGAACTAAATCTGAAATAGCATCTGTATACTGAATCCATGTAAGTCAAAACATCTGCAGTGCAAGAGACAGAGATTTGTCCAAGGCCTCTCCAACTCCTGTGCAAAGTAAAGTTTTCATACAAAGAATGTTCTTCTGTTCAGTTTATTAATTTTGTTTGGTATTTCCTAGGACAATTGGCTGTGATGCAATCTCTAGTAACTTCCTCGAACATGGTGGGTACTATGTCTGATGATTATAGAAGCGTCTTGAATCATAGGAATCGTAAGAATTAGTATTCATGAGCCGGATCTAGAAGAGCATGTGCCTTTATAGTTCTTTATGATGTGTAAAAAAATGTTTAAAAATGTAAATTCATATAGTTTACTTACACATATTTCATGTATGAAGTCTTCAGAAAAACAGAATAAAACTGATTTTGATTAATATGAAAATGTGTGTTGAGACATTTCCACATTTACTGGTGCTTTTCTATTCTCTCACCTTAAAGTAAAGAAGAAAAATGCCCAAAGTGAAAGTCATATTTGATGTGTAACTAAATTGAAGAGAAATATTAAACGGCTTTTTCTGAGCATGTACTAGAACGTGGTTGCCTACTAGAGTAATTTTAAGGGGTTTCTTTAGTTAACAGATTTGTAGTCTAGCACACTAATAGTTCAGTTCAAATTAACTCAATAAATCCACACAGAACACTCATCAGGGATTCATCTAGCTGGAAAACACTGGGAAAGTTAGAAACAGCTGTCCATAATAAAAACCAAAAAACCGCCTCTTTACATGCATACAAACAGGTAAGTAATAAGTATATTATAGTAGGATTTTGTATATACATGTAGTATACATATTTTCTGTGCTATAGCAGCAATAACAAACAAAACTTTGAGACTCCCCTAATGAAGTATTGCAGATGAGAAATTTTAGAGAGAACACTATTTAGTGACTTTCCCAAAATGTTGGAATTAATTTTGAAACTTACAACTTAGTTTCCAAGTCTGAGATTCTTTTTATACTATCCTACAGAAATTCTCCTATTTAATAATTAGATCTATGCTGCCAACCTAGCTGTAATTCATGCTTCTCTCTGGAGGAATTTACAACTAAGATGGCATTTTAAATCTGTGTTATCTGTGCCTACATGATGACATTTACATTTGTGTGCAGTACTGAGACACAAAAGTGTTGAATGCCATCTTGCTTCATTCTCAACTTTTCACCAAGGGCTTACAGGTACTTCTTGGCTAACAGTCTTGCTATAGATACAAAAATCACACTTTTCTTTTTGTGAGCTATTCTAATAATTTGGGGTTTTTTGCCCCAAATAGTCTTACATGCAGTTCTCAGGTGTATCCTATTTGGGTAGAATTTACTTTGGGTTCATAAAGTCCTATTCACAGTTATGTGATCACATATAAAAAGATAGAAACAGCAAAGCAGCTAAAACCCAACACAGTATTTGAAGCAAAAACTGCAGATACTCACTTTGCTATTGTCTATGGTGCTTCGATTCTACAAATTTTATAGCAATTATTATTTGATAAGCATACTAAAATCTGACCAGATCTATGGTAACCCTGGAAATCAGAAAATCTCTGAGGGACCCAATACAATCTCTTTTGCAAATAATATGAAGCTAATAATAATTAAGAAATATTTTAAGCATGGTGTATTAGACAAACTAAAACAGTTCCAAAGGAACTATTCCATCCTCAGGCAAAAAAAACCCCAAAAAAACCAAAACCACCTTTTTAAATTTTCCATAAGGCATACTTTTGCCTTAAAAACTAGAAACAAAGCTAATAAATTACATTTTAGAACTCTATTTAAAGACACTCATGGAAGACTTGTACTAACAGAACTCGGAAAATTCAAATACGGTAGTAGAAACATAAATGTAAGAGGGGTGTAATTCATGCCATTATACCTGTTTGAAACAATTTGTGTGAGTTAAGGATAGAGTACCAGCATAAACTTTGAATTTATTGGCTTTTGTTGCTTTAAATCAGACCCTTCACATTATTTAAACATAGTTTTTGTATTTAATATTCAGAGTGATAGAACACGTACATTTGGTTGCAGATAGATACATAATTCATGTTGGTAGAAAGCATACCTTATAACATTTAAGTGGTTTATTAAACTTTTTTCATCTGATATGGGATAAATTCTGTAATTGACAGCAAGTCATAGGCAGATCATACATTTATCATATTTAAGATTACCTTATATCCTTAAGTTACAGAAACTGTTCTGCTTTAGCCTCGATTTGGTTTGGGGTTTTTTCTTCTCCTGGAGAGAAAATACATGAAATATGTTAATGTTGTTTAAAAATGACTTAAACCAGAACTCCAACATGAAATTAAGTTAGTGGCCTCAGTTCAGTCCCTGGCAGACAGTTGAGTCTATCAGGAAAACCATCACAAGTACTTTGGCACCAGCCAGTAGGACCAGTAGCCTCTGATCTAGAGACCTAGGAAATGAACCTGGGAAGGTTGAATGACATCTTATTTTAGGGACCACGAAATCTTGAAGTTAGAAGGGGAGTCATATTATGCAGGGAGATTATTTCTGTACTCCTTGCTACTTCTCAAGATCATAGCTCATAAGGGAATTGTTTGAAACTACTCCACCAATTTGATGGGGAGGGATTGAAAAAAAAAATAAAGAGGATTGCTCTCCCAGACAGCAGATTCTACTCAAATATGCTGACACTAGAATTTTCTTTCAAGTAATTTCTCTTTTCTGTATAGATTTACCAGTATGGACTGGGAAGAGCCTTACTGTGGAGCAGGCTATAGCTAGACCATATTTTTACAAGCATTATGTTGTTTAAAATTTCATTTGTCTGCATCATATTGGATTGAAATGTTAAGAGACTGACTTGTTTGACTCTTTACTCCTGGTCTTGGCTGTTGATTACTATAAAGCAGTATTTTAATATGGAAATTCTAATGCTAACAAGATATATCTGAATTAAGTAGGTGGGTCAAGGTGACTAAAATACCATAATGATTATGACACAAGAGGAGCTAACCCCTATATTTTTTAAAGAATGGATGAAGGTAGACTATTAAGTGTGTAAATTCAACTAGTATCTTCTTCTTTCACTGCTTTTATTTGTTTGGGGTTTTTGGAAGTCGTGTTGCACCAGGCTGTAATAATGTTCATTTAAAAGACTTTTTTCTCAAAGAAAGATGAAAGCTGTATAAAATGGTGAAAGAACATCACAGTTGGGCTATACAAGTAATATTTCTCTTGATTGTTGTATTTGTCCCATGTACAATTTTCTTCATTTTTCCCAGAGAGAAATTAGTTATTTACAGAAAGGTGCTGAGAGATATTTTAAAAGACTGTTAGAAACTACAAAATAAAGAAGGCTTTGGGAATCATTAAATGAGCAAACCATCATAACTAATTCTGTCTGGATATGTATTAGTGTATAGATATCTGACTACCTGATTGTTTTCCTTTGAGTTTATGCTAAGTTTCCATGCTGTGAGTTTTTTATTTGACTAGTTCCTCATTACATGTCTGCAAAAAGAGGTTACTCTGGTTATAAATATAATGCATTTACTGACTTTCTTGACTTCATATTTTATAAGGTACAGCCATTTTCAGAGATATGGTGTTTGGATAGCAAGAGAGTAAATGAGTTTCTGTTTGGTGTTCTCTTTCTGTTAATGTCTAAGACTGAATAGATACAGGGGGCAAAACCTGGATGACACTGTAACAAATTACTTTGTAAGAAAATAATAAGAATATTAATGCTAAAGTTGTTAGTGGAGCTCTCACGACAGCAGTAATTTTTTTCACATTAGTAACTTTAAAGAAAAATGGATGACTTAGGAATCTAAATTTCGTGAAAGTAGGCTCAGACTTCAGATGAACATTCATCTTCTCTGTTAAATATTTTTTAAATAATATAATATTTTCATATTTTGAGACATGGAATGACTTGCAGTTTTCTCTGATAGATGCTGCATTTATCAGAGCAACAGAATAAGTTTTTAGACTCTTCTCTTAATGATCCATTAAAACATTATTCAAAGGGATCTTGACACTCAAATCAAATTTCTTAGGAAAAATTCAGGCTGAAGTCCTATGGAAACTCTTGTTTCTTTTCAATGGTATGAAATCAAGATGATGTTCATAATCTGGGATGTGAGAGACAAGGGGATTGACCATTAAATAAAGAAATGCCCCATTTGCATCAGGCCATTTCAACAGTGCCATTCAGCGTTTGAGTAAAGACATTACTTGAGACAAAGCTCTTGAATGAGGAACCTTGCTGGCCTTGAAGTGTGACTGGATGAGTGACAAGTGGAAAGAAGCCTGTAAGTGTCAGTGGAGTGGAATATTCCAGTTGAAGTGAAGAAATAACAAGGTTACAGCCCTAGAGTCCTCAGTAAAGAATTTACAGTCCTCAGAAAATGTGTCCAGCTGTGATGTTGTTCCTTTAGAGCACTAGAAGAAAAGAGAAAACTTACATCTATTAGACAGATGAAAATTGTCAATTTTTTTATCCTCCCAAAGCAGACAATATTTTTTGGCTTTAAAATAAGAACTGATGTGAAGATTAAGATTTTTTTTCCCAGAGATTGCATAAATATTTTGAACATAAAGTACTTTTAGAAACTTTACCATTGTAACAGCACTTCACATAAAAGATTCTTTTTGATTCTTTTCCAGTGGGATGCAGAAAACAAGTTTCTTTCATACTCTGTCTTGCTGTTTATCCAAGAGACCTCCAAAGTTAATGTTAGAAAAACAGACACAAATCATCTAATGCTGAGCAAATTTCACTGGCACCATGTCTCATACTGATGTGTCTTGGACTTTAAATTAAGGATGGTAGGATCAGTTTGATATTATTGGCCGCTGGCCCTGGTCTTGAGAAGTGAGGAAAGACCTACTTCTCCCCTCTTATTTTGATTGCAAAGGCATTGCAAAGCCCAATGACCTCAACAGAAAAGCAGAAATTCAGGACTCTTAAAATTTTGCAGGATTGGGCCCAAATGAGTATGGCTATCAGTTAATTTTACTGCAGTTATGAAATATGAACCATGACACACCTTTTTTTAATAGCTGAAAAAAATATTATTATATTGTAACTTATAGTCCGTAATTAAGATTTCCCTGTAATGCATTTACTCTGGGACCTGAGAGACAGTGTAAACAATGGTTTGATACACCCTGACCATAGTCATAAATGTACTAGGACTAGTGGGATGTTGCTTTAGAACAAAGTAATTTTTAGTAACATTTACTTTACTCTCTATTTAACATAGGATTTTTATTGCCTTGTATATGTAAAAACAGAAGACCAGAAATTATAAGACTTTTAATGTCCTTTTTGTAGAGTAATCAGGCATTCTATGCACTCTTACTTTTCTCAGTCAGACTATAAATCCTTAGGGTTTTTCCCTTGTGAGCCAAATTTTTCTATCTCTACTAATCTTGATGTGTTGCTACATCAGCCTACAAAGTAATCTCAGTGGGTCAAATTCCTGTCTCCAATACTCCCACATAAATTGAAAGCAATCCTATAACTATGATTACACGAAAACCAGAATTTGACCCAGTGATTTGAAAGAGCCAGGCAGGCAGTATTTGCCTTCTAATACTTAGTCTTCTTGCTTTCAGAACCACAGTCATCTGTGTCTTAATGTGCCCTGTAGAATTATATGAACAGAAAAAAATGTGATGGATAATCTTTCCAACTTCCATTCTTAGCTAAGTTGTTGCCCTTCATTTTCCACTGAAGGCAATGGAAGCTGAATGTGTTGGAATGAAAGGCAGCACTAGGTCTCCACAAAGTATGTTCCAAAGCATTACAAAGCACTGATAGAAACGGATTATTACAGTTAAGCGTAGTCAGCTAGTAAGAGCTGAAGAAGATAATGTCTAATTTCCATTTAGTTGTAACAATGGTTTAGGAACTGCTTTGGAAGACCTCAAACTCTGTCAGATATGAGGAACAGCAGCCCCTTTCTAAACATCAATAACATCCATCCAAATTTCCTGTAATATTGGAATTATTTCTTATGCTGTTGAAATGATCTGCCATGACTGCAATCTACTTCCTCTACGTTGTCATGGTGTTGCAGTATGGAATGATTGTTACAAGCAAAAAGTCCAAGTGTAGACTAATCTAATAAGTGATTTTAAACTTTTTCTCTTCAATGTTGCCGGTTTTGCTGTCTCACTTTGTGGGTGCATAGGATCCAAACACTTATAAATATCTGGTATGGCCCAAAGTTAGAAATTTTGTATTTAATGTTGTCATTTAGCAAAAGTCAACTGCATTCCGTGATCACCTTCCAATCTTATAAAGGACTGACTTGATTGAAGAAAATGAAAGTTTTGAATGAAAAATAGATTATGTAGCTACCACCTTAAGTGTGCAGTAGGGGATTTTTAAAATAAGGGAATTAACATTTAATGACTTCTAACATTTTTATATTGTAGAATATATAATTTCTTGTAGGTTATTTTGATTTTTATGACACATAAAAGACTGACTTCATTACAGGCTGTCTTCTACGTGAACACACAACTGTTACAAGGTAAGAGGCAGGGAGTGAACACTCCTCATAGCAACAGAAAGGTTTTCAAATTCTGTCGAGGAGACACTGACATGGCAATACAAGCACAATACTTATTTAACATCAAGTTCCTATATAAGCTCATGCATATGTTGAATTTTTCATGCATGAACAGTAACTTTGAAGACAATGACCTATTCATATTCACAAATACAGTACACAGATAAGCACTGAAGGATGATTTAATCTTTGTCAAAGCATGAACATTTTTTGCTTTTATTTTATGAGAAAAATGGACCGTTCCATGGCAGGACTTTCTACATAAAATACACTTTTAAGGATAAATCACTGCATTTATATGTTGTAACCAATATTGTGCATAAGCATATAAGAAGTAGAGTATATTTCCTTATAACCTAAATATTAAAATAGCATTGGGGAAATTCTGAAGTTTTTTCACTGAATAAATCTGAACAAGAACTTCAAACTATGACCTCATTTTAAGCTTTTTTATTATTAATTGTTTTGGGTTTTGGGTTTTTTTGTTTGTTTTGTTTTGTTTTGTTTTTTACTTCTAACATTTGTGCAACTGATGTTTTCAGATTTACCTGAATATTCCCAGCCAAAGAGAACTGCTTACATTCACGGAATCTCACAGATATGGAGAGATCTTTGTGAAAGAAGCCTTAACAGTTTTGTGACACTTAAGATACCCAGTCTCTTTTTCTATCTCTTTTTCATACAACCAGAACTCTGCAAAGCCTGGCAGAGACTGCCTAGAGCCATTGTATGACAAGGAGCAAGACATAAGACCACTGCTAGCCTACAAAGGGGGAATTTTGAGCTTCTTACTCCTCTGAGATTGGCAAGGAGTATTTAAAGGATATTTAAATTCAGTTTGCTGTGCTTTCACCACACCTTTTTAAGTGTCTTTTGACTGCCCTATTTTCATCAGAGCACTGGAGCTGTGCTGCCACCAGCACGTAAAAGCCCTCTGGATTTTGAAAAGTACCAGCACAAAGCCTGTGCTTCTGTGTTGCATTGGAGATGCGCTTTGTACCTTTCTCTTAATATATTTCTGTTCACAAAGGCAATAAGCTGATTTTCTATGAAATTTCTTTTTAAATGTTTTGTTTATCCTGTATACACAAAAATTTATCCTACTTTTCCAAAGCAAAAATGTGGGTGAAATATTTCATTATCGTAATCAGCAAGTCGTCTGGTGAGCATGGAAAATTTTAGATAGCCATGGATTGTATCAGGATAATCATACAAGTATTGTACTAAGAGGTATCCAATGTGTCTACCTCCATAGGTCCCAATTGAATCAGCACAGCATGTATGTGCATGCAAGGAGAGGCAGATAGTGCTATTTCCCTCTGTATTCTGTCAGGACAAAATGAGAAAGAACTGTATCAATTCCTATAACCCATATCATACAATGATGAGAAAAGCCCATATATAATAACTTCTGGTGCATGTAACTGGAAACACTTGTTGCTTAGGCTGAAGATGAAATGTCTGTCATAACTAGAGATACTGCTGGAGGCACAGATTCTGGTGAAGAATCTCTTGTAGCCAAGCCATACCATAGGGATGTCACAAACCTTTTCAGGCTGCTATGGTCTGAGGTACAACCCTCATCACTATACTCAGATCTGTATGCTTAGATACTCACTGTACACATTTTATCCCACAGCAGTGCAGATTTTTAATAGTAAGTAAGTGGGGCTGAAAAGTACAGCAACTTTCCAGGGATATATTTGCAGGCCTAACAAGATACAGTAATGAAGTGCAGCCAGTGCAGTCAAGTTCAACACTGAAAGTCCAGTCTGCTTGTTCCAAATTTCCTGCCCCACTCTTCTTGTCTATCCAGCCCTGGCATTCATGTGGACACACAGTCAGATGCACACAAGACTCTTAAGGAGCATCCAGGTAAGTGATCCTTTGCCTCACACACATGTTCAATGCAGCAGCTCAACTTCACTGGAAATGATAGAAAACTCCTGACACACAGAACAGCAAGGTCTGCCAGATGTAACTATTTTAACCCTGAACCAGGCATCAGACTGTAAATTTGGATGCCAGTTTCTCTGTTCTTTGGAGTACAGTTCAGCACAGACAGATGTCAAAGGAGGCTTCAGGCAGCTGTTAAAGGAAGAAGAAGGAGTCTCAGATGACGGGAGTATCAAACACTTCCTGCCTTCAGAGGAGCAGCTGGCCCATTAGGGGACTGAATCATGAAGCAGTAATTGGTAAATCAAGGCAAAGGAACTCCTTAGACAGGACGAAAAAACTGGGATTTTTCTGCTGTAAACTTCACCTCTCCATTGTGAAAAGGACTGCTTAGTCTGCAACACAACCAAAAACTGAGTGGAGCTCCCTCCTCTTCCTCCTCCTCCTCCTCCTCCTCCTCCTCCTCTTCCTCCTCTTCCTCCTCTTCCTCCTCTTCCTCCTCTTCCTCCTCTTCCTCCTCTTCCTCTTCCTCTTCCTCTTCCTCTTCCTCTTCCTCTTCCTCTTCCTCTTCCTCTTCCTCTTCCTCTTCCTCTTCCTCTTCCTCTTCCTCCTCCGGTCAGGGGTTTTAAAAGTTTAATTTTCAGTGGCCACTTGTGTCAAAAAAGCCACATTGCCATGTGGAATTAAAGATTTGTAAATGGAAGCAAAGAGTTAATCAGAGCTTGAGGGAAACAGTACAGCTATTGCCAGCAGATCAGAGGGCCATGGTGTGTGTGACTCAGGTAGGAATTCCAACTTAATCCAACATCCCACTCAAAGCAGCAGTATTGGAATCTCCTGCATTATGGAGAGTCTGTGTCAGGAAAGTACACTTTATTTCTTTTCCTCCTATAGTGTGGTAGTGAATAAGATTTGCCTTAATTTTTCTTCAACAATATAACAGTGAAAATAAGCCAAAAAGGCATTTTAGAAAACAATTTCCAGCCTACTGCCTACAAAATACATATTTATACTTTTTCTGCAGAAAATCAGAACTGCATTAATTACTTTTCTCATTAAAATTCCTTTAATATTTTGATGAGTAATGGAAAAATATTTTGAGCTGTTACATATCTTTATTAGAATTGTGACTTTAGTCAGACGGGAGTGGCTGTACAACCAAGCATTATAGGCCTACATTTTCTTTATTTAGAAATGTGGCTCTAGTCTATGGTTTTCTAGTCTGAAAATCCTATATATTCACAGAACACAGTCAGAAGTGACCTTACAAAATACAGGATGGTAGAGAACTATGCCAAAAAATTCCACATCATACATGATATTTGAGTAAAGTATTAAAAAAAAAATAATGGTGGGGGAAAATCAAACTGTGTTTTCGCATTAAGTAACAATGGGCTGTCCTGGTTTTGGCCAAGGACAGGGTTAATTTTACACAGCAGCCAAGAGGTTGAGCGGCCTAAAGTCATGTAGGCACAGCCAAGACCCTCTGGTTATTTGGTACCATCTTACATCACTGCTGGGGTGGGGGAAAGGGACTCTCTCTTTGGAGAAGAAGGGTGTCACTGGTGAGATGAACAAGTGTGTCACAGGATTCATTTGCCATTGTTGCATTTTCCCAGGCTTGGTGAGCATTTTGCATGCAAATCGCCTTCTCTTTTTACACTTTTGTTATTAGTATTATTGTTGTTACTGTTTGTTTTCTTATCTCATTGCTTTTTTCAGTAAATTGTTCTTATCTCAAGCCATGATCTTTGTCTTTTGTGCCTCCAGCTCTCCTCTCTGGCCACCCATAGGGAGAAGAAGGGGATGAGAGGGGAAGTGAGTGCCAGCGTGGTTTTGGTGGCAGCAATAAACTGAGGAATACGATTCCTAAGCCCCAACAACAGTGTTGCCTCCTAACCCCAGGGCAGTCAAATTTCATGTGGATCTGGCCTAACTGCCTTAGAAATTCTGTATTTCACAACTGAATTGGTATCCTGAAGTGGAAGTTAAGGGACCATCAGCTGTTTTGTGTAGGATGGGCCTTGTTCTGTGTTTCTGCAGTTCAGCACTAACTGGTGTTACAAATGATAGGATACAGAACCTGACAGACCTACTGCAAATTCCTACCTAATTTTGGCCATCATTGGAACACAGAGATCAAAATGGAATTCTTACACCACTTAATAGTTAACCAGTATTAAAGAATGATGGAATCATTTTAGCTTGGAAAAACCTTTAAGATTATCTAGTCTGATCATTAACGCAGCACTGCCAAGGCCAACCCTAAGCCATGTCCCTAAGTGCCTCAACTACACATCTTTTAAATACTTCCAGAGATGGTTTATCAACCTGGACAGCCTGTTCTAACACTTGATAATCTTCTCCATGAAGAAATTTTCAAGTCCAAACTAAACCTCATGTGAAGCAGCTTCAGGGTTTCCCCTTGTCTTGTTGCTGGTTGCCTGGGACAAGAGATTGACCCCTACCTTACCACATCTTCCTCTCAGGCAGTTGCAGGGAGCAATAAGGTCTCCTCTGAGCCTCTTTTTCCTGCAAGGCTAAACAACCTCAACTCCCTCAGCTCCTCACAGGACTTGTGCTCCAAACACTTCTCCAGCTCCATTGCCCTTCTCTGGACATGCTCCAGCAATTCAATGTCTTTCTTGTCATGAGAAGCCCAAAACTGGACACAGGGCTTGACATATGGTCTCACCAGTGCCAAAAACAGGGGGATGACGACTTCCATGGTCCCGCTGACTACACTATTGCTCATACAGGGCAGGATGCCATTGGCCTTCTTGGTTACCTGGGCACTGCTGGCTCACGTTCAGCTGTTGTTGACTGGCACCCCCAGGTCCTTTTCTGACAAGCAGTTTTCCAGTCACTCTGCCTCAGCCCCTAGTGCTGCTTGAGGTTTTTGTGACTCAAGGGCAGGACCTGGTACTTGGTTTCATTGAACCTCATACCATTGTTCTTGGACCATAGATCCAGCCTGTTCAGCTTCCTCTGCAGAACCTTTGAACCCTCCAGCATTTGGCAATGCTTCTACCAAACTTGCCAAATCTTCAAGCTGACTGAGGATGCACTCAGTGTCCTTGTGAATAGTATTAAACAGGACTGATTGGCCCAATGCTGAGCCCCAGGGTGTCCAGCGGTGACCAACTTATAGTGAATATAACTCCATTGACCACCACTCTCTGGGCCTGGCCATCCAGACAGTTCTTAACCCAGCACAGAGTGCTCCTGTCCAAGCCATGAGCTGCCAGCTTTTACAGGAGTCTGCTGTGGGAGACAGTGCCAAAGGCTCTGCTGAAGTCTGTGTGTACAACATTCCCTCATCCACTAGATGGGTCACTTCATCATAGAAGGAGATCAAGGTTGGTCAAGCAGGACCTGTGTTTGACAAACCCAGACTGGTGGGGCCCAACCCCCTTGATGTCCTGCATGAGCGGTGTGATGACACTCAGGGTGATCTGCTTCATGACCAACCCTGGCATCGAGGTCAGAATGACAGGCCTGTAGTTACCTTGATCCTTTTCCAGTCCTTTCTGTAAATGTGTCCCATTTTCAAACTTCCTGTCACTACCAGGACTACCAGCCCTCAAAACTGGTAGTTTCCAAACTACTGGTCACCTGGTACCTGTCCAGTTAGCCAGGAAGTTTGGTAAATGATGGAAAGGGGCCTGTGAGCACTTACATCAGTACCCTCAGTACCCTTGAGGGGAATCTCATCTAGCCTCAGAGACTCACGTGTGTTAAGCAGTATAGCAGGTTACATTCCCTTTGGAGTATGGGGGCTTCATTCTGCCTAATTCCTATCTTCCAGCTCAGGGGGCTGGGTACCTGGACAACTGGTCTTCCTCTTAAAGACTGAGACAAAGAAGGCATTCAATACCTCAGCCTTTTTCTTATCCCTTGTCATTATGATACACCATCTGCCTGCCCACCCCCCAACAACCAATAGGAGATGGACATACTTCTTAGCCCTCTTTTGTAGTGAATGTATTTGTAGAAAAAATTTTGGTTGTCTTTTATGGCAGTTCTAGTTGGTCTTTGGCTCTCCTAATTTTCTCCCTGTATAACTCATATTTTTAGTCCTGTTGAGTTTCTGTTTGTCCCATTAGCTCCTGTTTGTCCCTTCTTCCAAAGGTGATAAACTCTCATTTTTCTCCTGAGCTCAGCCTAAGCTCTGTTCAGCCAGGCCACTCTTCTTCCCAGACAGCTCTTCTTTCATCACATGAGGACCTGGGAGCTGACCATGCCTGCTTCTGCACCTTTAAGATTGTTATCTCAAACTATGTTCAGCCTTCCTGCACTCCCTTGTCCCCTTGGAACCACATCCCAAGGAACACTATCAACCAGACCTGTAAACAGGCCAAGGTCTGCCACCTGGAAGTCCCAGGCAGCAGTTCTACTGACTGCACTCCTTACAGATCTGAGAATAGAAAGAAGCTCTCCTTTAGTGGTCTCTGTGCCCAAGATGGCCTCTGACCACCACTTCTCCCACTAATTCTCTCTTCACAAGCAGCAGGTCCAGCTGGGTACCTTCCCTGACTGGCTTCCTAACCCACTGTGTCAGGAATATCAAGGCACATTTCACACAGTTCAGAAACATCCTGGGCTGTTCCCTTCTGCTATATTGTATTTCCAGCAGGTATCTGGTATGTTTGAGTCCCCTAAGAGAACAAGGGTCTGTGAATTGAAGTCTTTTCTCAGCTACTTATAGAGTATTTAATCTGCATCTTCATCCTAGTTGGGTGGTCTATAACATACTCTCACCAGGATATCTGTCTTGTTGGCTTTCTCTCCAATGTTTATGCATGAATACTTGATCCTATCATCACCCTATCACTGAGTTCTAGACATGTGAAACACTTCCTAACATATAGGGCTACCTCACCATCTCATTTTCCTTACCTATCCTTTCTGAAGAGTTTAGAGCAATCCACTGCAGCACTCCAGCTATGCCCTTTGTTTCTGTCATGGCAGCTGTGTCATAGCTTTCTTGCTTCACAGTGGCTTCCATCTTCTTTTTATTGCCCATGCTGCATGCATCGGTATAAATGCATTTGGACTATTGATCCCGTCCCCCATATTTTTGGGAGCAGGAGGCATAATTTCTATGTGATTCTTCTCGTGCTCTTCTGTGGTTTCAAACGTATCAATAACACCTGTGGCTTTGCTGCTGCATGGATCTTCATCCTTTACCTCCACTGATGGAGCAGGCCAAAGGAATTTACTAGCACACCATCACTCAAATATTGGCATAGTCTCCCCAGGTCTCTAGTGTGCTTGTGGTCTATTCCCTTCGTCTTTTAAACCTAGTTTAAAGATCTCTCATTGAACCCTGCTAACTCCTGTATAAAGATCTTTCTCTCCACTTTGAGACAGGTGTCACCAACTGGCCTGTTGTCATGTAAATCAACTCATCAAAACCACCAAAATTCTGCCAGTGACACCGGTCTTGAAGCCAGGTGCCAATATGGTAGCTTTTCCTGTTTCTTCTCTCATCATTCTCTGCAACTTGAAGGATAAAGAAAACATACTTGTGCTTCTGATCTCTTAACCAATAACCTCAAGGCCCTGAAAGCTCTTTTGATTGCTCTGGGACTTCTTGTTCCAAAATTCATTACAGCCTACTGAAAACTAATGCCATACCAGGGTAGGTAACTTTAACCTCTACCCCAGAGGAAGAGGGAAGTTAAGAACTAGGCCCACTCTACATGTTGGGTCCTCTGTTCTTATCAGGGTGTCTTCTGTGACAATGATCCATGTGTTTTTTGTTGGTTTTTTTTTTTTTCATGGAAGGAGTTTTAATGCTGGGTGTAGGCTGATTAAGCTTTGACAGCACTTCCATGCTAGATGAACCATCATGATGGTTATTATTCAGATCCACTTGCAAAGCCTCATACTTCATGACAGGGTACCTGGGAAGGTGGGATGGAAAATTTTAGTTATTAGATTAAGTTAATGATCACTTCCATTTCCAAGAGGGGATATCGTGCACCTTCAAAGCTATTTTCTTTTGCTTTTGGAGGAGCTCTTCTTCCTGGTTTTCAGTGACAGGACATGTGGAAATGGCTCAAAGCTGTGTCAAGGAAGGTTCAGGCTAGATATAAGAAAAATGTCTTTATTGACTGATCAAACACCGGAATATGCTCTCTGGAGAAATAGCTGAAACCCCAAGTCTGTCAATGTTTAAGAGGCATTTGGACAATGCCATTAATTATGTGCTTCATCTTATAGTCAGCCCTTATATTGTCCCAGAGTTGGACTAGATAATTGTAGGTCCCTTATAAAGGAACAACATATGAGGTAACAACAAAAGTTTTTGGATTACTCTTCTACATTCAAAGAAGTTTACAGTCCAGATTAAAAAAAAAAACAAAAAAAAAAACAAAACAAAGTCAAGTTCTGCTTAGATCACACCTGTCATTGGATCATGGCTACATTCCACACTGAAAGTAGCTTGCTAATGGAAATGGGAGTTCAATCTGAAATAAAAAAGAATTTGGGATGAATAGCTGAAAATGTGGGATGACTGAACCCTGCATAAATTCATCAGAATATGCTATGATATGGCAATTAAAAGTTAGGTATATAGTCTTTCAGACTATCAAAACAAAGGTGATTATTTTCAGTATTCATGGAAGTATTGTGCTAGAATCAGCATCTTCTACTGAAAGCCTATTGTTTTATGGGAGTGTTATTTGTAGTTTTTTGCATGATGATCTATTTATATATTTGCTGAGTTATTTCATAAATTATATTTTCCTTACAGAATGAAAAACTCAGTATGAACATCTGCAAACTGTGAATAAAGAACAATGATCTATGCAAAAAAATCTTTGAAAACTGTAAGCTGTAAACACTGGACTATGTTTGCTTGGATTAGGAAATGAAAACAGATTGTTCAAATACTAACTGCATTTGGAGCTGCTAGAGGTAACAGGATTTGGTGTGGTTTGAACACTAATAATTCTTAACTTCAAGTGTATCACAATGTGTATCACAAAAATCTTGGAGATTTTATTTTTAACCATGATGGATGGTGTACAGTTCAACATTTTCTTCTCTGACTTTGGATGCCACAAATCTCACTGTTTTCTCTCTTAGTTCAAAATATTACAGATATGAAGATTATTCTACATTTTTTTTCCTCCATCATGTTTTACCATAAAGTGATAGTAAATAAAGCAGGCTTCAATAGTAACATCTCCCAAATGCATCATGTTTTAATAGTAAGGAATTGTTTAAGTTTAAAATATAACTTATTGTAATGGAAGTAAATTAACTCTATTGAAGGCATCCCACAGGAATCGGTGCATGCCATATACAATATAGCTCCCAGAATGATTTTCCATGTATCTGTCTGACATACTTGCTACTTGTGAAACATGTATCACAGAAGTAATAAAAATGTATTAGTCTATGTATTTCTAAGCAATAATTTCTAATATTGTATGTACAATGCTACCAGTACAGTAAATTCACCTGCTTTTGACATCTGTTTTTGGAATTTATATGAGAACAAAGCATTTTAAGAACTCTATCTACATAATTTGTTGCTTATTTACTATGTAAAGAACCCTGTTAAATAATTTTCCTTTCCCAAAGGATGACTCTCGGTAGCAAGACACTAGATTGTCATGCCAAGGCATACAGAGCAATGAAAACCCCCATCTATAATTTCTACTTACATTGCCGAGCATTGTTACACACCATTTTACAACAGATTTCAGTCCTGACGTCTGTATTTTATTCACGTGCATATAGATCAGTTCTACACCCAATATTATTTTTCCTGGCATGTAGCTTATATATGGCTTATTTCTTCCACATTGCTTTGAGTGCATTATATATTTGTCCATTGTTGTAATGAGTGAATCAGAACTTGAGCACAGACATGCAGCTATTTAAGAACATTAAATTTACTACACAGGCTGTCAGAACTTCGTGATGGACACAAATTAATCTCCATTTCTTATTGCATGACCTAATTCAGCAAAGCACTTCACTGAAGTGCTTGATCTTAAACATACGCTTAAGTCTTTTCCTTTCAGAGATTTTTCTTTTTAAAATTAGTATTCAGTTTCATCAAAATAATGATATTTTCTAAACACAAACAAATAAACTAGAAGTTTTTCAGTCTAGACTTTCTGCTGGAACTCAGCACATGACTTTGTACATAAGATTAATGTCTTCCATGAAGCTTTAGGGAAATAGGGCAGAGCAACCCTATTTCAAGCCACATCAACTAACATTTTACTGTTACAGTGTTTCTGGTTAATGGTATGTTCTGCCCAAGTTAATGGTTTAGTCCAAATCATACCCTCCCACCCACCTTGTCAGTCTACCCTAGATTACCTGTCAATCCTATTTTGTGCCAACCCCCTGCTTGGAATTCCCCCTTTGGAAATCCCCTAAAAACTGGTCATTTCATTAGTGCATGTGACCCACTTTCCCCCCTACTTCCCTCACTGGATGATGCTTTTGTGAACCCTGCCTTTATCCCTCCCCAGAATTTATCCAATTTGCTGATGATTTGTACCCTCCCCTTGAACCTCCCAATATTTCAACAGTTGCATCCTTGTATTTTTGTATTTTTTAGCCCTGAATTCAATTCTCCAGGGTAATAAATCCTCTTTTATCCTATGCAAAAGACCTCCCCCTCCTCCTTGCCTCATCAGAGCACAAAACAGACAGCAAAAAGGCCGTAGAGACATTGCTCTAGCCACACTTCAGGTTATCTGCTCCCAGGATGTGACCCACCCTTGGGCACAGGGCTGTAGTGCCCAAGTGAGTGCAACTCTGGCCATTGTGACATTTTACCACTACCACTAGGAAGAAAATAATCATCTACCTCAGTTTAAAATGAAAGAAATTAAAGAAATGGAAGACACTGTGTTTCAAATAATGAAAGAAATAAATGTCTCACTTTGCTGGGCAGGGCTATAATAATCTAGGACTAATTTAAAAATGTCCAGGGCATAACTCAGTCATCAGCTGTTGAGTGTTTTGGAACCCACTTTATTGATTGAGGACATGTTGTACTATCAGACATTTTTCCTATTATACACAATAAATAAAATCTGTTTCACTGTGACAAACAGAGAGGAAATTCTGTCTTGGAATTTATCAGGAAAGATTTTAGTTTTATTGTAGGTTTGCTTCTATGCCAAGATAATAATCACTAAGCACAGATGTAATTTGTTCTGTGATTATATTCAGTATGGCACAGAATGGTTATGAGTTTTTTACGTTTTGGAGATGGTCACTTTAAAGGCAACTACAAAGATGACAGAGGCTCTCACTTCTTCTGGAGCCACACGGAGAAGACAAGGGTCAGCAGATATAATTTGCATTGAGGGAGGCTTCATTTTGACAGAAGAAAGATTTTTTTATAGTGATATATTGTTCTATGGAACAACCTCCCCAGGGACATGGTGAATTCTCCATCACTGGAAGGTTTTTTTCAATTTAGGATTGGACAGCATGGTCTGTATTCCAGGCTCCTTTTCCCATGATGACCAGGAGACTTTTTGAGAGCCCTCCCAGCCTGGGCTGGTCTGTGATTGTATGGTTAGAATCAAGACAAACTTGTGTATTGCTAGAGAGCAGGTATTTCTTTCTTTGTATAGCGACTAAGGTTTAAAAATGTAGAATTTGCACAAGCTCTTATTTCAATGCTCTCTTGTTAAGAGTACCATATACTGAAAGTTTCTTGACACCATTACATAATGTGATGTATATCTGCCTCTTGCACAGAAATTTTTCACAACCGTAGTATACCATTGACTGAACTGTGATCCACGGTAAAGAAAGACTAATCTGTAATTAAGAAACTTGGTACATAATTAGATTAGGCACAGTACTTATTGTATTATTGTCTGATCTCTTCATACAAGTTCCTATTTATGCACTCCTAATTTAAGGTCAAGGTGACTCTCTAAATGAGTAAAATAATTATGTGAATACTGACTCTATCTGACTTTTGAAATACTTCATTTAGTTTCACTGCTGAAATTCAGTAGTTACAAGAAAGATAGTTAAAAAATTATCCCTTTGGACTTTTTTCCCCCTCCTAAAAACTTCAGTGTGGTTTTTTTTTTTTTTAATTTACAATACTTAAAGGCCACTTTCTATTTAATCAGGACTCTCATAGCACTGACAGACCTTACCAGAACTTCCAGGCGGGCTGCTGTGCCCCTCCACAACCCATGCAATTCCCAGGATCCTATGTCAGACCCCAGGGCCACCAGCACCTGTCCCAGTGATGCTGCAGCACAGCTAATCACCAGCCCACCTCAGCCCTCCCTTGCCCAGCCTTTGGGCTGTTGTCCCAGCCTTGCCCTGCCCACCCTGGTCCCCGTCTGAAGCCTAGGTAGGGGCTGTCTCTGTGTGCACAGGGAGCATCTGTCCCTCCCTGCACCTTGATGAATTCTCCCTGTTTGGTATGCTTTCTAGTTTGTCCCTGTTAAACAAATACAAAATGTCTACCATCATTTAGCATATACAAATTAATTTCCCATGGAAAAGAGAGAGAATTTGAGTCAGAGTAATTTAAATGTTCCAAGAGAAGTGTTAGCACAGACTGCCCACCGGTGCTCTGCGCTTGGAGTGCCTTTCCACTGGGGTTACAGCTGCTTGCAGTCACCACAGTTAAGCTGTTATGTTGTCTTGGTTTGGGTTTATTTTTTGTTCCTGCATTGACTCTCATCACAAACAATATTACAGCCTCAAGAAGACAAAGTTCTGTTGCAAAGTTGAGAATGTAACAGTTCTCAGAACAATTTTTAAAAAGTGTTTGTTTACACAGTATTCCATAAACTCAAGAAAAGGAAAATGTACACTCCAGACCACACAGCAAAAAAAAAAAACAAAAAAAAAAACAAACAGGCAAGAGTTCATTATACGGCCACAAGCACATATATGTGCACATGATACAGTCTTGTTTTTAAAAGGCTGTTAGTAAGCAAGAAGATAAATTATTGTTACAAAAATGCATTATTTAGTACCATTTTATTGTGTGCATAAATTTGTGCACTAATACTTGCCACCCTTCCAGGATGACATTCACTATCAGATTCATTTTTTGGGAAAACACAATTTCTGTCTGCAGTAAGCTTTAGTCACATAAGGTTTAGAGAAGGAATCTATAATTTTCTTTCCAAGCAGTGGCAATTTATAAGCTTTCAGAAGTAGACATGATTGGCAAGTGCTTGGTGGACACTTAAAGAAAACTGTTAGACCTGTCTAACTAATTAGCTAATTATCTTTTCAGACCGAATAAATATCTCAGTAAAGATTATATTCAAATTTGGGCCAAGGAAGCATCTTGTTTTGCATTTCTAGCACTAGTAACTGAATAAATTCAGTAAGTTGAATGCTGGGCATATATATATCTTTGTCAGATGTCTCTCTCTGCATAAGCCAGGAAAAGTTGTCAAAATAGAACCTGCTGTAAGGAAGATAAAATAAAACCTTACAGAAGTCAGACAGAGAACAAGTTGAAGGGAAAGAGATTTAGATAGGGATATGCAGACTTTGGAAGAGACCATCACTCAGAGATGTAAAAGGGCTCCTTCTGAGTTTGTAATTTAGGCAGCAGCAGCAAGGGGAAAGTCTACAGATGAAGACATAGACAGCTGTCTCCTTCAGATAGAGGCATGCATAAAAGAGGAATGAATAAAACTCAAAGCCAGAAACAGTAGAATTAGATGAAAGTAAAAGGATGGGCCTTGGCAAAAAAGGAACTTGATATTTTTCTGCCTTTTATATTTGCATTTTTCTATCCCCTGTAAATACCATGAAAAATGCCAACAAAAAATACATTACAGGCTTCTAAAATGCTGTACCTTGGGCAGAATAAGACAATAATTCCAGGAAAATTTAACCTGTTAATTCTAGTTTTAGGTATGGGTTCTACACCTAATGAGCCAAAGATTGCTGATGGCACAAGTCATGTTTCACCTGATAGACTTTTGTTTCGCTTGTGTTTTTGAGTCATTCACTAAACAGGTGGACAGGGTGTTAAATAGAGTTCTGCTCCTAAATAAGTTTTTGCTGATGCAATCTCTCTTTCCCATAACACAGAAGTAGAAACAGGATGAAGAAGCAGTATGGAGAACTCCTTCTCCAGTCTTGGCCTGAAGACCAGTTGTCCAATCCCAGTCACTGTTCTAACATGTTCTTTCTTTCCAGTTCTGCTCTCCATCAGCATCCAATTCCTTCTTCATAAATTCCATTAAGTCATGACAGAGCCCTTCTTGAGTCTCCTCAAGAGTTTCCCCTCAAGATGATAAAGAATAATTCCAAAACAAAGGTACATTTCCTATTGATTGCTAATTAATTAATGCACAGTGTTGATGTAAAAAAGAATTAACAGAATTTCTTAAGTGTCCAGTGCAGTATTTTGTTCTTATTCACAGAACCAAGATAATTTTGTTAAAAAAACCGCATATTGCATCTGAGGTAATAGAAAATATTCTGCAGTATGTAAGTTTTAAAAAGCTGTCAAGATATTTACTCTCAAATTAACTATGATATGTTTAGCTGTATGTAGACCTGACAATAGGGGATTTCTTTTTTTTTTACTCTCTTAATATGATGATACTGTCATTCTCCCTATTGTGCATGCCATTAAGTGACACTAAATTTTCAATATTCATAATACTCATGATTCTTATTATCAGAAAGAAGATTTATTTCTTATTCAAATGTTTATTAAAGAATTAATACAATCATGGTCTCAGATTTTCTATTCTACAGAATTAATCAGAATTAATCACATCCTGAAATCATGATTTATTAAGACTAAAAATCATAAAATCGACAAGACTAGCCCACAGGAATCTCTGAAGGAGGAGATCAGGGTAGAAGAATGTTGGAAGGAACACGTTCCCTTGGTCAAAGGTTATTAGATTGGAGAACCTCTAGGCAAAACTGCATCACCCTTTCTATGGGTCCTGATAGGATGCATCCATGAATGCTGAAAGAGCTGGTGAACACCAGAACTGGGCCACTTATGGTCATCTTTGAAAGGTCATGGAGAATCACAAGAGGTGCCTGAGGACTGGAAAAAAGAAAATGTCACCCTGATCTTCACAAAGAGTAAGAAGAAGGAGGACTCGTGGGACTACCTCACCTCAATCCCTGGAAAGGTGATGGAGCACCTCATTCTGGAGACCATCTCTATCCACATGGATGCCAAGAGGGAGATCAGGATGGAGTCAGCATGGATTCAGCAAAGGGACATCATGCATGGCCAGTCTGACTGCTTTCCACACTGCAACAACTGCCTGGATAGATGGATGAGGGGAGAGCAGTGGATATTGTTCTACCTGGACTGCAGCAAGGCTTTTGACACTCTCTCCCACAACAACCTCATAGGTAAGCCCAGGGAGTGTGGCCTGGATGAGGGGACAGTGAAGTGGACTGAGAACTGC
This sequence comes from Cinclus cinclus, assembly GCF_963662255.1. Lineage (NCBI taxonomy): Eukaryota > Metazoa > Chordata > Aves > Passeriformes > Cinclidae > Cinclus > Cinclus cinclus. Next base: position 52,467,104 of record NC_085084.1, read on the forward strand.
CTGAATGGCAGATCCCAGAGGATTCCTATCAGTGGCACAGGGTCTGGTTGGAGCCCTGTCACAAGTGGGGACCCCCAGATTCAATAGTGGGCCTGGTATTGTGTGACTTCTCCGTCAGTGACGTGGATGAAGGGGCAGGTGCCTCCTCAACAGGTTCATGGATGGCACAGAGCTGGGAGCAGTGGCTGAAGAGCCCAGAGGGCCGTGCTGCCCTTCAGAAGGGACTCGGCAGGGTGGGGACATGGGCAGAGAGGAACTGCCTGAAATTCAACAGGAGCAAATGCAGGGTCCTGCACCTGGGGAGGAGCAACCCCAGGTACCAGCACAGGCTGGGTCTGACCTGCTGGAAAGCAGCTCTGAAGAGAAGGACCTGGGGTTCCTGTGGACAGCAAGCTGTCCGTGAGCCAGCAGTGTGTCCTGGTGGCCAAGAAGGCCAATGGTGTCCTGGGGTGCACTGGGAAGAGCACTGGCAGCAGGTCACAGGAGGTGATCCTGCCCCTCTACTCAGCCCTGGTGAGGCACCTCTGGAGTGCTGTGTCCAGTTCTGTGCTCCTCAGGACAAGAGAGACATGGAGATGCTGGAGCAGGTGCAGGGAAGATTACTAGGGGACTGGACTATCTCATACAAGGAAAAGCTCGTCTACAAAAGTCTGGAGAGACGGTGTCAGTGGATGGATCCAGACTCTGCTCAGTGGTGCCAAGCAATAGAGGCAAACAGGAGGCAATAGACACAGACTAATGCACATGAAGTTCCACCTCAACATAAGGAAGAGATTCTTTACTGTGCAGGTGACTGGAACAGATTTCCAAGAGCAGTTGTGGGGTCTCCCTCACTTGAGATATTCAAGAACAATCTGGATGTGATCCTGCGCAATGCATCCTGAGAAAATCTTGCTAGGACATGCATGTTGAGCTACTCTGCTCCCTTCTAACCTGACCAGTTCTGTGGTTCTGTGATTCTGAGGCTTTTAGTCTCCTAGATGACCAGATCAAGTTTTCTGTGATTCCTCGTATGAGAGTTGCTCTACTTCCATCAAGACCTTAATAGTGCTTCACTGGACCCTCTCCCATATTTCTAGAGGTGCCTTTTACTGTGGAGCCCATAATCAGACACAACACTACCAGTGCTTAGTAGGCAGGAAGGGTCGCCTCCCTCAGAGTGCTGGCAACACTCCTCCTAAGGCAGCTGAGGACTTCTTTCTTTCAAGCAGTGGCAAATTGTGTGTATTCCAGTGAGTTCATTGTCTTGAATAAGAATATTCTAGAGTATTCAAAGTCCTAAAGAAGAAGGTTGTCATCACTTTGAAAGAACCTAAGTCTGTTTAACTATTAGGAATTTCTTTTTTAGTAGAACTGAACTTCATACAGTCTGATGTCTGTTTTAATATTTATGTAAGATACTAGAACATATATATAACACATAGTCTCTTGACATACCTATTAGGGCAGGATGTTTATAAAATATAAGCTAGTAAGGACTAATGCTTTGGAGCATTTTGGTGCTGGGCAACACTGAAATACTTGACAAACACATACTAGAAGACCTTTAATGTCACATAAAGTCACCAGTAAAATTGAATATAGATTCCATACACTTAAAAACTCTGTTTAGCAAGAGAACAGCAGACCTCATCCTCATAGGAAATAAAACACTTCTCTTCTTCTGCCCACCTGCTGACAATTGCTCACAATAACCTTCCAACATGTCATAACACTGAGAAATGAAAAATAACCTAACATTAGATTTGCAAGTAGAAACTGTTTGAGAAACAGTTCATGAAGTATTACACAGGTATAAATGCAATGTATTCTTCATAAAAATACCCAAGAAGATGAAGATGAATAAACTGTAGATACAATAAATTACTAATCTGCTGTTCTCTAGCAATTAGTTCTAAGACGTTTATTGACCAAGGTTTTTTCACAGTTTTATGACAGAGTCATAAACAATGCAATATAATATTTTTTTATATTCTCTACTGTATAGAGTCTGTCTGTCCTTCATAGGCTTCCTGAGGGCTAACAAAACTTGCCTTGAAATAATTCAAAATACATAGCTGATTTATTTTCTGGCTTATTGTTCTACACCAAGAAAACTACCACCTCTCCAAAATTGTGATTGCCTTAATTTCATTGTAGCTCAGCAGCAACTGTTAGGCATTTGTAATTTAAGACTTCAGAGAGACATCAGTTGATATAACAGCCATTTATTCTCAAGAATAAATCTCCCCTTTCTTTCAAAAAGAGAGTTTATTTGGGACAAAGAAATGTGGTAAAGTGCAAAAGTATTCAGAAGAGAATGAAGTTATCTTCCTCCCCATTAATATAGCAACTCCAATGCAAATTCCTTTTTTGTAGTAGTGGTTGGAAACTGTTCCAATTAAACAATAGATTTGAAAAGCAAAACTGTACTGCAGAATCTGAGAAATCATGACAAAAATCTAGAGAAGAGAGACTCTAGAGGAGAAAAAGAAATCTAGAGAGTCTAGATAAAATTCTAGAGAAATTCATACTTTGTTCAGATTTCACACTGGAAAGTCAAACAAAGATTAACTAGTTAGAAAGTCAAACAGATTATTTAATATTTAGGTATGGATAATAAAAATAAAAATAGTAAAAACATTGAGAACAGGAAAATGAAAACTAGTCATTTAATATTATTTAGATTTGACATAGTAATCTGGAATTAAAAAGTATAAAATATATTAAAATTATCTGAATTTTCTGATATACAGAAGAGAACTGCTGAAAACTAGGAGATTTTCTATTCTTTTAAAAATACATTTCCATGCCACTTCAGTATCTATCTTAATGGCTGCCATTCTATTTCCGGCACTTACCTGAGTAACAATGCCTGAGTTTTATACCTTAATTCTGTGCTGGAAAAAATATATTATTTTGTGCATTGTGCATTACTGCATAAAAATGAAACAACTATACACCATTGGTCTTTAAAACTCTTCCAATTTTTTAGGCATGGAATATTCTACCTTACAGATTAATTACACTAAACAGCATTACATTTCTCTTCATCTCTGACTTGAGTTTTTAAAACTAAAGCAAAACAGCTGTTCAGCCATCAATACAGGAGGAATGTAAATGTCTCTGACTGTTTTGTTTTTTTTGTTAACCATTAGGATATAGAGTAAACTAGTCTATCTTGCATGTACAGAGAGTGAAATATATGATCTAATAGGGAAGAATTCCATGTACCTACCATTAACTCATAAATTGTAAAGGCTGGTAAAAAAAAGAGAATACAAACTGTAAAAATAAACAAGAGGAAAAAAATGTAACTGCTGCTTCTTTACTTCTGGCAGCTAAGGAGATAATGATAAATACACATAAACACACAGTTATCTGTTTTGAAATGTGATTGGGACAGAATTCTCACTGCCGCATTTATCATAGAGAAAACCTTGCATTTACAGGAACAATTGGAATGCTAGATACAGAAGGATTTCTGACCATCTTTAGCAACAATCTTTTTTCACTAACTGGAATTGTTGGTCACCTTCAGGGAAGAATGAAGCAAATAATATTGCCTGAACAAAGACAATTTGTCAAAAGGCTTTTCCTTCTACAGTCATCAAGGCTGCAGGGCATATTTTTAATGTCAGTGCTCAGTTCACTCTGTGCTTAGAATAGAGAGTTCTTCAGATGTTTTGTCTTGAACCAGAAAACAAATATGCAAAAATAATCTGTCCATGGTACACTGAATGTTCAATGTCTGGCAAAGAAAAAGCTAGAACACTTCTGATAAGCATGCAGGGAGCTGGTGTGGAGGAGTATGTTTGTCTAAGTGTGAAATGAGAAAATTTCAGAGGACATAATGGAAGAAGAGATCCTTTTAATACAGATACTAATATTAGGTTTAGTCCTATTGTGATCAAAACATTGTTTTGAACATATTTTATCATCTTCTGGTGAGAGCTACTCCAGTTCATGCCAGAAGAGGGGGGTCTTCTCTTTCACCACAACTACCTGGGCATAATAACTGTTTATCTTGGGTTGGGCTACCCTTGTTTTCACAGTTTGTCCAGACTGGACCTTTTTCTTTTTTTCCCCCCCTTTTTTTTTTTTTAAAGGACTTAGTATTCCAGATGTAACTTACAAATAAAAGCACCTTCACTAAGTCCATGTGTTTTTACATGTGCACAGTATGTTTTTTTCTTAACAGCCTTGAAAAGGCAGTACCAGCCTGAAATTCCTTAAAAATTATCCTGCATTAGACATGATGTTCTGATTGTGAGAGAGAGCTAAGAGGAACTCAGAACACAAGAAGTTAAGGACATGTTTTGATAGTGAGATAATAGGGTTACTCATAGGTTTTAAGGCTATCATATTAGATTCTGTATTTAATTCTAATTCTTTTAATGTTGCACAACTAACACCACCTTTGCTATAATCGTCTTACAAATATGTACAGCTGTATGGCAGTCTGAGGAATGTCTGACTTTTTCTGTCTGCACTTCAGAGGGAAACAGGCTTTTGGGAAGCATTTTTGAGTGAAAAGGAAGACAAATGCCTTTTACATTTTTTTCTCAGCATGCACATGCAGCATGGAAAGATATCTAGGGATGTAATAAAAAGGAGTGATAGAATTAATGGAAGGCAGGAAGATACAATGTAGTTAATGCAGCATTCTTTATAACAATCCCGAAGAGGAGGAAAAGAGATATCCAAAGTGTCTGATTTTAAGAGCTATTTGAATACTATAGCAGAGGTTGAAAACAAAGGATCTGATCTGATCACCTCAGAAAGACAATGCCATTAGCAGGTTCGTTGAGAAAAATTTGGTCTGAATTACCATATTCAGCTGAGATCTATGACCTGAATAGATTATGTTACAATAATCATAAGTAGCCAGATAAAATCATGGTTTGACCATTTCAGCCATTACTATTCAAATAAAGCCTGAAACTCTATAGGAGTTTAAAAATATACAACAACCATCTTTACAAAACTTGTTATATCCTGGGTAGAATCCAGCTGGGCAGAATGGTAACAGGCCACCACCATTACTAATGTAGAAGGTCCTTGGAGACATAATTAAAAGTCTAAAGAGGAAACTGTCACACTGTTGCAAAGAAAGAAAAAAAGAAAGCCCACTAGGGGACAGAGATCAAATAGAACAATATTTTACTCTGTTCCATTAAATATAACAATTAATACCCAATATTTTTGTTCCTACAGAAAACTAATTCTGAACCAGTTTTTTATGTACAGTGCACATTATACTTAAATAATGCCTTACAGATGGGTTTGCCAAGACAGTTTGCAGGTATTAATTGCAAAGATCAGTTAATCAGCTTTAGCCAAAGGGATCTACTGAGGTTTGAGCTCTGATCTAAAACCTGAAGTATGTTTTACATCTTACCCCTTCATGGACAACACTCAGTTTTATCTTTGAGGAGCAGCCTCAAAGAGAGAGAGTGAGAGTGAGAGGGATACAAAAGCTTCAAATAAAATTGAGGTGTCAGGCCACAGGTCAGCAGTCTGAGAGACCTCAGGAGGTGAACTGCAGGCACATGGTCAACAGATCTAGAAAGTGGATGTTCTGCATTGCACTATTGTTTTTCAAGTCAAAATGTATTCTTGCAAGACCAGTAAAACAAAGTGTTGCTTATACCACTATTTAAGCAATGCTGTGTGAGAGGCCACAGCATAGTAAGAGTGCTGCTTTTAGCATTTTGTACAAGCTGGAGCTTATATGGGGTATATATCAGGGCAGTGCCCATCAGTACTTACATAGTTTCTAAAGCATACAACAGTCTCTCAGCTTAACAGCACACAGTTCAGGCTACAGACTATGAATATTTCTAAGCTACAAAGCAAGGATATTACTGTCAATGTGTCCCTAATGGAAGCAGAAATCTTAAAGAGATAACCAAAATATTTTTAAAGCGGCGAGACAAAAGAACCCACAAGTTCTTGACGTGAGGTCAGAACGTGACATTTGTATTTCTTCTCTTTTCAGTGCAGAAGGGCTAAAAATGAATACATAGTATCAATCAAGTGAGGAATTAATACTAAAGTAGCTTTAAAAAGTCATCTTGTTAATCTAATTTAAAATGTTTTTTAAAAATAGAATTAGAAATAAATGCCAGTGATATGTCAAATAGAAAGAAATGGAAAAAAATGTGGCAACTTTGACAACTTGTGTAGCAGCACAGAAACATGAACATAATCTCATATTGGGGAGTTCTCAGGGAAATCTGTACACAAATCCTATGGCAGCAAACTATCAAAATAAGACTCAAAAATATGGATGAAAACTAATGTTTTGAGATAGAAAGATTACACAGACAGATAGTAAATTCCATTTACATCAGTTAGTGAATTAATGAACTTAAAATTCCACAGGAACTTCATTGAGAAGAACCTTGCTTAAGAATTTATGCTCAAGAAAATAAAGGTAAGACAGAAGATGAAGCAGAGAGAATTCCACAGAATTGCCAAATATTAACCTCTCTGGAGAAAAAAAATCTTTAAATGTTATTATTTACAAAATGATATTTCTATAGGTAAATTACCACAAAAAACATTTGATGTTAGTGAACACATAAAATATCAGAAAAAAATAGTCAAGGAAAATGGGAATTTATCCACTGAGAAAATTAAATGAGGGGGTGGCACCATAGAGAAAAGCTCCAACACCAGCTAAGTGAACTGAAACAAATGAATTGGAAAATACCAAATAAACACATATAACTAGTATGGGAAATAAATGTTCCTCCCAAAAACCTGCCACGTATGTTCACAAAAACTGAGAAGACAAAATTATTTATGACAGAGATTGCATTACATTTGAGTAAGGAACGCTGCAACCAGCATTATTCATTACAATATGTTAATCAGATTTTCTTTAATGCAACATAATATTTTGCTTTTGCCATTTTAGGTAAAGAAAAAAATAATCATGTGCAGAATTTTTACTTAGAACAAGCTAGAATATCTATCTGAAACTTCAGTCAAGCTATGGAGAAGAAAGAACAGAAGGTAACACTTCTTTTCAGAGTGCCACTATTAACATGGAGTAAGTTCTGGAAACTGGTTCATTCTAAAACACTTGTGCCATCATCCAAGGAGATTATCAGTTTTGGCGGGCAAACTGAAAGGAATAGGGATCTTGTTTTAAAAGGAAAACATTTCATGGTTCATCTACTAGTGAGAAAAAAGAAGGACATTAAGAACAGGAACATCCAGAACTATGTAGGTGCTTGAAAAACAAGAAGTATGAAGAGTCCAATGTTCACTATAAAAAAAAAAAATGTGTCTGTTTTGAAATTAATTTCTCATAGATGAAATGGGTTCAGAATAAGAGATGTTTCAAAAAAGAGTGTTGCTACTGCTTTAGAACATCTTCTACAGCAATTCCATAGCTAGAAATATATTGGGTTTTTTTAATTCCTTGGTCTAAAAAATCTAGGTTTTTAAAACCTCAGCCTTCTACAATATGCATACTATCTGGATTTTTCTTTTTTTATGCTTAATACAGCTATGGTCATAAAGACTTATTATAATAGATTTTCCAAATTTAGATCATACTTTCTCCATGGCATTTAGTCAAACAATCTGATGCAAGCAATTATTTGAGCCCATTTGGCCCTACAGTTGTATTGTATGGTTTATGAAGCATTATAGAGAAACACGTTTCTCTATACTGCACATGAATGTCAGGTTTATGTCTTGGGTTTGACAAATACCATGAACCACATTGTGTTGCTGTTTTCTTTCAAACACCTAAACCTGGGAGCCAAACTACCTGGAATCCTCCAGGATAGCAGAGACTGAAATACACTGAAAACTGGAAACCTGATGAAAAGTTATTCTGAATTTTAAGCTAGACCAGCAGACATCTTTTTTGATCATGCACCCCTATGTAATTTATAGATCATATACATGCACTACTATATTAAATATTATGTAGAAAATACTTTAAAATAAAAATTTTTAAAAGGATTATATAAAGACAAATTAAGTATTTTATTAATGGTACAAGATGTACTTTCTTCCTGCACCCCAGCGTATTATCTTGTGCCCACACCACTTTGGAGGCTATTAGACTAGACTGCTGAGGAGTGATAGAAATTTTTTAGAGGACTGATTACTATCACCTCATCTGTATTGGGCCTACTCTGAATTACACCTTTATCTCAATAGTGGCTTTTTCCTTACCTTTTTTCTCCAGTCTTAACTATGTAGCAGTTTACAGAGCTGTTACTGACTGTATCTATTGCCTCTGCAACTCATACTGTCCCCAGTGTTGGCAATTAGCAATCATAGTCTTAATTAGCTGGACCCACCTGGATATTTTGCTACTAATAAATCAATTAATTCAAATCACATGGAGGAACTTCTGTGTAGTACTGTAGCCTAATGGTCATCCTTGTATATGACCTGGTTTATGTGCTAGAAAAACTTAGTATCTAGGCTGAATTTGTATTCTCCACTGATAGGCAGCCTGTCAAGTAAATGTGGAGTGTGGTTAGTATTTTTAATGTATGTAGGGATTTGGCAAAAGCCTCAGCAGAGTGCATCAGGGAAACTTGGGACGTAAGCTATAAGCACTTCGGCACACTGAATTGGATGATCTTTACTTCTTCCTGAATTGTGTGGATACTGCGCATTTGGGGTCTCAGTTTACTCAGGAGCCTCTGGTACTACTCTGTTTGTTAGTTTTTGATATAAGAAACAGCAGCTTCTAAAACCAGGCTATTTTTGTGATTGACTCTCTGAGGAATTGTTTTCTTTTTTTTCCCCCCTAGAAATATCTGCTCCCTTGGGGGCTATTAAGCTATGTGGTCTTGTACTTACACCCAAAGATGTCCCCATTCTGTTTTCTTTCTGGAAAGCAATTGCCAGACCATTTCTTTATTCACCTTTCTTAGCCAGTATCAAGAGGAAATAGTCAAAAATTCACTGTAATTAAAGACATTTTACTGCCTGGCCTTTTCTTCTTAGGCGCAGCTATGTTGTTTGCAGGTGTCCTCATGTCAGTCATCTGTAGTTGTGACAAAACTGCTTTTTCGGTCATCACAGTTTTCCTTGTCTTCTCCTCTCACATAAGGAGCCTGAATGTCACTTTGCCCATGAGTTCAGTGAGATTTTCACTAAACTTACTTTTTTTCACCAAAAATGAGGAATCTCCTCTTCAATACTGACATACCTTCACTTTCGTAATAAAAGAATATTGCTGGAAAGTGTGGAAAAACAAGAAGGATGCAGCAACTATGGAACAATTGAGCGTCGGTCACAGGTACAGATGTTCACAGTGAGAAATTTTTCCACTCCTTGAAATACCTTGAGCAAATACCCAAGAAAAATCCTTGTTTCCATTTTCTTACTACTTATTCTGATTAGGTAATAACCAGCCTGGAGGTATATAGGAAAATAGTATGTTCAGGGAGGTGGAAGAAAGAGGACACAAAGGTTAACCAGGAGGTCAGAGGCTTATCAAGGCTTTTAGCCAAGGACATAGTAGTCCACAGGAATTTGACTTGCTGAGGAGTAGAATCAGCACTATTTTGAGTAGCAAAAGCCTGATAGTTTATGTCCTTGCAGCTTTGTTTCTTGTAATGCTGCATGGACATTTGACAGGTTTCTAACAACTGAATAACCTCGTCAATTAGCATAATACTTTTCAATTTCAGAAGTGATGGAATGACCTTTAATAAAATAAGGAATACTGTCAACTCATGCCTGCATAGGCAGTATGAAAGGATACAGAACAAATTCCACAGGCTTCTATACCTATCTTTTAGGGGTCTCTCAAGCTGAATACTCTCTGACTCTCAGTTTTCTTCAGGCCTGAGCTCTTCCTTCTCTGATGCCCTCTACGTTATGTAAGTATTTGTGGGTTTGGCAGTTCTTTGATCTCTTTGTACTATTTTTCCTCTGATTTTCACTGAGTACATAACTTCTGTGAAAACAGCTTCTTTGAAATACAAACTAAAAATTTGTAGGACTTCTAGTAGGCTAAATGTGCCACCATGTGTATTCTCCTCTAAATATTTTTCCATAATCAGTGACCCTACTAGTAATTCAAACATGATTTTTTTTCTGCTAGTATCAGTCTCTCAACAGTTAATTAAATACCTCTCTCTTCTCTGTGTTTCCTGTCCATCTGTGCCATGTGACAATACCTGCCTTATTCCTGATGGATTCCTCTTCTCTTCATCCCCTTTGAAATTTGTCATGTTATTTGCTAAAGATTTGCTGGCTTCTATCAATACTTATCTAATCACTGCTATCCTGCAGATTTTCCCCTATGGCTGAACACCTTTATACCCAAATTCTTCACCACCTTGATGAATCAGTACTGTCTACTAAATACTCAGTGCCAGGCAGGCAGGAAGGGGACAGGAAGGGAGGGAGGGTGGTAGGGTGCCCAGTAACTAGGCAGGAGGTTTTTAGAAAACTTTCTGTTGTTCCAAAGTGTTTTGGTTGCTGGTCATATTCTGAAGTAGTATAAAGTAAATGGACCTAGAGTAGAGATAGCAAATTGATCAGGAGCTGTTTTTGCTCCCAAATGCTAGAAAGGCAAATGATTTACTAGCTTGATTTGAAGGGGGTGGGGGCGTGGTTTGCATTCTTTTTAGGGAAGGAAGAAAAGCATCCACACAGAAAATGAAAAATTATCTCAGATGTTATGACCATTACCATAGAATTTTATTTTACTACATGATGCAACTCGTGTTTGTCAATGCTAGTTTGTCAATGCAAAATAATGTGATTGTTTTTGCCTACTTTCTATTGTATTAGATACAACTAGATAATCTAGTTGTATTTAATATATTTTTGATAGTGTTAAAATATTAACAGAAATATTTCTTCAATATACAGAACTAAGTGTAAATGAAATTTAAAAGTATCAAAGATTGTCTTGGAAAAAAATGGAAAAAAGATGTTTGAGGGCAAGCAAAAGAGATTACAGGGAAAAACAAGATATACTGTAAAAAAGCCTCTACAGAAGATTTGAAAGGCAGTTGAATAATTGTCTCAAATCAGGAAAGAAAATGTGTAAATTGCATTGTGGAAAAGGAATAATTTACTAGGATAGAAATAAAATGATCATATTTTTTCCTTTTACTTGGAAAAATTACATGAAAAGTAAAGGTATGAAGAAGCAACAGAGACTGTGCATCTTCCTCTGTTGTCTATTCCTGTTTACTTCCCCTGCAAGCTCTTATACTTCCTTACATGCTTTAAACATTTCATTTCTTTTCCTTTATCATCAGCATGATTAGTTTGCCTTGCATCCAAATCTCCATTTGTCTGCCCTTGCCATAAGACATTAAATGGATTTTGTACACTGAGGTTTTTCCATACTCTTCTCACTATCGCATCTCAGCAGGGTCTTTGCTATGGAATTTGTACCTCTATTGTGCTCTTCCTAACAGCACAAGTCTGTACACTGGGGTGTTCTGGAATATTTCTGGAACTTTAAAAAAATGTATCTTCCTGTATGTTTATAGGAGATACAACAAGATAGGAAATGCACTTCGTATTTGAAGCAGAAATCATTAAGATTTGCACAGAATTTCACAATCCAAAGAAAGCTTGATATTCTGCACAGATGAAAAAAAATTTTTTTTGTCCAAAGCTTCTATATTCCAGTGGAGTATTTGTAATTATCATTGTCTTAATCTCATAACTTTAGCTGATCATACATGTCTCTAAATCTATGGTGACTGAAAAAGCAGAAGCCAAGGAAAACATAAGGAAATGACCCAACTAGAATAAGGAGAGGATGTATATAATTAAATAAGTGACTTGGAAGCACTAAATTGATATTGGAAGCAAAATACATTGGGACAAGCAATTCTGAGCAATTCCACATACTCACCAAGGAAACTCTGCAGCAGGATGAAACTAAGTGCCCGAGTCATTTACATTGTCTAGGACAGATGTCAGTGTTACTAAGTATTGAGAGTTGAATGTATTGGTTTGCTTAAACATCAATAATCTTTTTATATACTTGCAGTTGTTGATCAACCACTTTTTATGCTTGATCTACCAAGAGTAATGTAAACTGCATTATTACACAATATCAACATCAACTTCTACAAGCACCTGAAAAGTAAACTACATCCTGAGATGTACTACTAGTCCACTCTAAGAGAATTGAAAGCAGGTAGTTTCATTCACTTTCCAGAAAAACATTGAATATTATCAATTTCCACTTTTTTGACCATCTATCAACTTTACTTAGGGAAAACAAAGACAGAAATTATTTTAATATACCACAAAAACGAATATAGTCAAAATATGTAGCAAATGTCTGCAATTTATTTTAAAGTATAGGCATCGATTTGGTTGGAATTTCAATGTAGTGCCTTACACCAAAGAGCCTTATGTTTGTGGAAATCAAAGAAAATATACCTATTTGTCCTAAGTAACAATAGCAGCAACAATAACGGTTTTCAATCTTGCCGTTTATCCAACATACACTATATTACCTAAACAGCAGGCAGAATAGCTAATAAATGGGCATTCTCTAACCACACTGGAGACTTGTTTGTTCAAGCACACACCCAAACCTTTACTCAAAAGTGTGAAAAATATAAAAGAAAGCCATAATACAGGGTGTCCAAAATAAACTATCAGGATCAGTAATAGCAGCTGTATGTCCCTTTAGTCATAAATATTTTCCTTCCTAGCTCTCAGCATGAAAACCTGACTGCCAGTAGAACTGATTTTAATGACGAGTGATTGAGGGAAGTTCTCAAGATACATGAACACTACCACAAATTACCAAGCAGCGATGAAGCATGCCCATTCCTTGTATGCCCTGGTGCCTGAGTTCTGAATTAAAATACAATTTATTTATTTGAATTTATTTAATATTCTTGATCTACCTAACAGATGCAAGCCTCTCCTTGTGCAGCTTCTTTGGATTCCCTTCTTGGCTTGAAAGCATTTATTCTTGAGCCTCTCTATTAACAATGAATATTATAACCAATTTTATATGCTAAGGAATATTTAAAAGTCAAATTCAGACACCTAGTAATTCAGATACCTAGAACTGGTTGCATGAAACAAATTAATTTCATCCACTATACTTCAAAGCTTTAGAGCTTTGCAAGTGCTTGTATCATTGGGCAGTCTTTACCTGAAAGGTGTCTGATTCTGCTGTTTGACTTTTACTCTTGTACATAAACACATTTCTGCAAACAAATACTTTTCCATTCTTAACAGACAGTTCTTGAAGTTTCACAAATTTCAAATTTTTGTCTGTGATATAAAATGGGCAGATCTCTAATTTAATACTATAATCACAATTAGCATCTTGAAAGATTTACAAGAAAACAAAACAATCATCCTGCTCTCAGTTCTAAAATTATTGCTTCCTGAGGATACCATAATTTAAAAAAATCCCCGTCTGGATATGACTTCAGTATCACATGTTATTTCTGGGTCAGCCAAATATCTTTACTGTTGTTAGTGGTCTGAAAGACAGTGCAAAAGACTTCAATTTGATTCACTGCTTTTACTTACTTGACCAAACAGACAGCTATGTTTATGCCTACATAACAGCTTTCATCAAAGACTCTCTGAAGATGCACAGCAAGAAAATGCAAAGCTGCTACTGTTCTTAGGGTGATTTTACAAAGGAGGCCAAGCATGAAATACTAAGAAATCTGAAATAAGTTTTTCAACTTATGTATCATTATGGGAGACCTAGATTTTACTAAAGCTAAGTGTTTCTACTAATGTTAAAGGAACCTACAGCTCTGTGTCAAGCAAAAGAGATGGTAGCATCCTTAGATAGCTCCTACAAGGCAGTTTTCAGAGAAGTCTTCAACAAGTCTTCACTGGTATATCAATGTATCTCCAGTGTGCTCTACTGGCAAGGTTCTGGTCAAACCTCAATTAATAACATTATGGTAGAAGCTAATTCTGCACAGAAGTACTGGAATACCTACAATGAGTTTCAAGAGTCATGTAAAAGCATTTATCAGTTGGTTTTCTGTCCTATTTGATAATATCTCTACTGTTTTTGTAACTGAGATGACAGTCTTTGGATCAGCAGAGTTGCAACAACTCAACTGTCTCAAAACACATGGAATGGAACAGGGGAATTTTGATAATCATAAGGTTGATCATAATCTCAGTAATTACTTTGGTGACAGAGCACATATATTATACAGTTTTGATAAACTGAAAGAGGCTAAGAATGTTTTGTTTCTAAGTTGCTGGCAAAGAACAACAGAATAAGGTAAAATTTATTAAAAAGAAAGACTAGATTCTTGGACATTTATCACAGTTCTACAGATGGGGATATCAAGTTAGAGTGGAACTGAATAGATCAGTATGATATTAAAACGTAAATGCCATTTTGAGCTGCCTTACTAAGACTATTGTATATCATATACAACAGGTAATTACTCCATTGTCTATGGAAGCTTCTGATAGAGCACTATTTGCAAATCAGACTAGTGAACTTGCTGGTATTTACTATAAATTGAGTAGCACTCATTCAGGAAAAGTAACAAGAGTGCTAGCAATTTTCAGAAATAAAATGTGAGAAATGTTTGAAGGAAAACCATTGTGAGGTCTGTGGGGAAGGTACGAGAATGAAAAAAAAAAAAAAAAAGGTAAGTCTTCCAGTGCTCAAAATTCTGCTGTGAAGTATGCCTAGGCCAGGACAAGAAGGAATCAGCTTATTTAGAAGGAGAAGTATTTTGTTTAGCTATTAAGAAAAACTAACATTAAAGGCAGTGAAGTACTGAAGTAGGCTACTTATGAAGGGTATAGTAGGATTCCTTAGGAAATTTCGAAACAACATGTCATAGAGATGTTCTGTAAATAATAATATACTCTCAAAATAGATTACAAGTCCTGAGATTTGTTACAGATCCACAAATCTGCAATTACATGAATTCATGGTGACATACATACTGCACAGATCCAGTTTGAAGAGAAGTAACATATCTTTGTCATACACAATGTCTCCTGCTCACCATCACAATACTTGTTTTTCATCTATAAGGTGTGATACCAGTAGCCAATGGATATTTTATACTAATGAATTTACTTTTCCTGGTATAAGCAAATAAATTTAGAGACTAAATTTATTAGGCCTAGCCTATATAGTAATACAAAAATATTTTAAAGTTAGAAGTTAGATTGCTTTGAATGAGACAAAAAGAGAGTTAAGTATTTTAAGAGCCAGAAGTTGCTTGTTATGTTTTTTTTTTAATGGCCCTTTGTTGCAAAATGAGACTGAGCTAGTTGCAATTGTGATTAATAGTATTTTCTATTGGAATCTGTAAAAAATTATCTAGTGGCATGCTTCTACACAGATTTCCTGATTAAAAGCCTCCTAAAACTATACAAGGAAGACCAGGTGTCTATATCTTTCCTCTGCACACTTTTTTTTTTTTTTGGTAGACATGTCATTGAGCTAAGATGCCACATAACTGCTAACTTCGTAAGAGCTGTTATCATAGTTCTTATGTCACAGATTGTGGAAGCTCTTCTTCAGTAACAATGTATTTGCTACCAGTGGAATAACAATTAGTTTGCAGTAACAGGTCAGCCAGAAGGAACTCACTCAAAGCGATCTTTGAAGCAATGTTGCCTTCTTGGCTTGGGATAGGTTGTAGAACTGCTTAAAATTTATAATTTATGCTGTCTAGATCACAAAGGCAAACAGAGTACTGATAACATTTTATTTACGTGTATCCAACATAAAATGGCTTTTACTTGTACACAGCGAATTTATTTAGAGAAGTCATAGAGGATACATGCACATGAAAGCTTTCCAGATAAACCAAGAAATCACAAACAAGAGAATTTAAATAAACTATTCAGTGTATAGAGCATAATTTTGCAAAGAAAATCTCAGCTGCTACAGACTCAATGTCATACTCTAAGAATAGCCACTCTTTCTGTGAGAGTATTTCAGAAAGAAAAGTTTCTTGCAGTCCTTCAAACATTAACTTCCTTTGTTTTTTCCTTAGAGCCAAAGCCCCATCCTCATCATCTCTAGCTGAACAGAGGTATTTCTTACCAGTACTGGTAGGGTGAATTACACAAGTGCAATTAACTTTAATAGTAGAAAGTCACATTTTTATATCCTTGAAATGAAATATACTGAAAGACTCTCATGCCCTGCATAATTAATTTAAGCTCACAAACTACATGTTACCAATGTTGAAAGATATTAAGTTTAAACTGATGCTAAAATACTTTGAAGATTCAAAAAGAACCATTTAGACAACTGTTCAGTATTTCCCTTATTTTCCTTGTCCATCCATACACATGGAATAAATTCCTCTAATTAATTTCATACACACACACAAACACACACACATACACACACTGGCGGGGCCACAAATTTGGAAAAATTGGTTCAAATTCAAAGACCAACACTTTGGATGTGAAATCAAACTGAAAGTGGGGCAGTCAATAAACAAAGGAAATTCAGAGTTCTATCTGCATAGCACTGTCAATTGCAAATAGTATTTGGCTTATGATCCAGTGGTAGAAGTGCATGGATGAAAAATACTTTAAAAAGGAAAACAGTTTTTGGACACAATATTTTAATTTCCTATTTTCTCCAGGCTCTTAAGATTTAAAGTAATGCCAAAAGCAAAGCCTGCACCTTCTTTTTGTAATTGTACCTCACCAAAATGAACAAATGTAGAAGTCTATTAGATGTCCCCAACAAAGTGTTTGTAATAAAAATAGTGAGAGTACCTAGTATTCTAACTAGATCTTTGAATGTGAGGATTACAATCAAGCTCAAATTCAAATAAGAACTATCCCACTATTAGAAGAGGTCAAAATCTAAAAGTTGGTCTTTTGTAAGAAGGCAAGGATCAAGCTGTCAGTTCTTCTGCCCTTTCTTTCTCTTGACATGAAGAACAAATAGTATTGTAATGTCTGAAGCAATTATTTAAAAAAAAATAAAATGGAATAGAGAAGTTATGATGGATGAGGAATCTTTATGCCACATTATTTAAAGGCTGCTTTAATGCTCTGTACGATATTCAGCTTAGGTTGCCACATCTATACTAAGCCACCATTTAAGCAAAGTGGGAATAGCAGAAAAATATTTTTTTCTAAAAGTAGGAAAGTCTTAGCAGTAATCTTTCAAGGCTAGACAGGAAAGATTTTGTGTTTTGCCCCGCCATATCATATTTGACTTTTTTTTTGTTTTTAAGATATTGAGCCACCAATCATTATTAGCTCTGACTGTGGCATTATATTTGTTAAAACTAACCTATGATATCAAACTAAACACAAATACTCATTGTAAGGTACCAGGATGAAATAAGTAAAATCCCATCAACAATTAGAGTTCAAGACAAAAGCAGTTAAACTGGGTAAGAAAAAAGAGAAACTTTCCCATCGTGTTCACAACTAACTCTCCAAGGCAATCATTTTTGACTGGTGTAATATAAGGAAAACAAATGGTAGAACACTAAGAGAACTCAAAAACATTGAGATTCACTTGGGAAAAATACTCTCAAGTGTTATATGAGATAAGCTGAAACATATTCCAGAATGCATACAGAACACTACGTGTGGTCTCTGACTAGCAATTACTAAGTTACAGAAAACAATTTTGATGGACAAAGATTAGAAGTGACAACAGAGAAACAGAGCTCTTAAATGTAAACATATGTATTCCTATTGGAGAAAGGATGATAATAGAACTACCAAATAGATCCAAAACATTTAACTTTTTTTACTACTATAAGCAAGTTGCTGAAACTTACTACACCATATTCCTTTCATCTCTAAAGTTGAATAGTTTTGTTTCTTGGTTAAAATCTCCTAGTGTCCCTTACAAAAACTGTCGTAGAACTCCAAAGTAACATCTATATCTATTGCTTTTAATATATATTCTTTCAGCTGAGCTCACACAGTCTTGGAAGCATATTTGTCTTAAAGAACATCTGCTAATACTTTTGGGGAAGTTTAGGATAAATCAAACTGTGGTAGCAACCTCCAAAAGAGTGTTAGAAAATATTTGGTACAGAGGATATAGTACAAAAAGAAAAAAAAGATGGATATATTGCAGACAACCTTTTTTCATTCCCCAAAACTATCATTATGACTGGAAGGACTTAGCAACATTGAAGTCCTGGAAAGCCTTTGAATCACCTTCAATATTTTAGTGCAAGAGGCAAAGGAAATGTAATTAGCCATTTTTGTTTCACTTATTCCATGATAAAAATACTTTTTGACTCAGAACACTGCATTATCAGTATTGTTATTTGACATAGTTTCATGACCTTACACTGAATTTTGAGAGCTGACTAGCAGGGGTTAGAAAGTTATATGTTCAGAAGCTAAGAAATGTTATCATTAAATGTGTACAGAGTATTATTTCAGCCCTTCGATGTGATGAGTACACAGCATCTGAAATTGTATGATCATGTACTGTTTTCTTCCTACAACATGTGTCTGTATCAAGTACAGAGAAACTACGACGTTCTCTAAACAGACTGCCTGTATAATGAATGCAGTTTCTTTCATAATATTCCTGCTTAATTTACTGCTAAAGTTTTAAGGTGCATGATGAGCAAGAGAGAAAAGAAAGACAGAACTAGGGTTAAAGCATATGAAGCAGTTAAACTTCATCCTGGAGACTTAGATTCTACAGCTCTCTCCAAGCTCTTGTGTGATCCTGTGCAACTGACTCTAAACCAAATATTTACAGTCAGTCCCTAGTTTTCCACAACTTGTCTCAGGCCCCTGGGGTTCAGAGCTATGTTTAGGTGAACCCCTTCAGAAGTAGCATCCTTGATACCCTGCCAATAAAATGTCAAACTTCAAATTCCATCAGGAAATTATAGTTTACCTAATAAACCTTAAGACCCCTTTTTATAATAAATGCTCAGATATTCTCTCCAAATCAGATTATTGACAATGGTTGAAGTTCCCCCAAATATCATAATGTGATAGACTAACTAGCATAAAACTCAAACAAAAATGCCTAAAAAGTGGATTTTTTTTTTAAAGAAAAAAAAAGGAAAAGAAGAATCTCTAATAGGAAGTAGGAGCCAATCCTTTGTAAGTCATACTATAAACCTGGCCAACTGTCATAAGTAACACTTAGCACAGGAAATTATTATAAATATTCAGTATGTATATGGATGGTACAGCTATAATCTTAAAAAAATGAATAATCAGATTAGGACTTTGCGATGGCATTGGTCCAAAATATTAATGGGTATTTTTGTAATGTATTCTTTGTCCCAGTACAAATTGTGAATTACAGAAAACAAGTTTCATTTTTAGGACTGGAAATAATTTCTCTGTTGGAGATTCTTTCTACCAATAAACCCTTTCTTCATTTACATTTCAATTATACCATTCTCTAGAAGTGTTCTATCTTACCTTGCCACCCATCAGAATATGGAAAATTTCAGTTAAGTATCTTGCTATAATCCCTTTTAGGACTGGTACCTTATGTCCCACCTCACCTCTTTTTGTTCTGTAGGCAAATCCTCTGGACCACACCTCCAGGTCTGCAAAACAGGCAAGATTCAAGTGAAGCATAAATTCCTTCTGTGAGAAATAGGATCAAGAGGCAGAGAAATGTCACACTCTGGAGACATCACAATTTAGATGAATTATGGTTCCATTCTTCTCAAGTTGCAGTTACTACTCAGACTCTACTTTGCAATAGCTTGGTGCTCCAGTCTGTGAAAAACAAAAACAACAAACCAACCAACCAAGAAAAACACCAAAAACAAACAAACAAAAAAACCCCACCAAACCAACCAAATGAAAAAGCCATCCCCAAACCCAAAAAACTTCCCAAACCCCAACAAAAAACCCTGAAGAAAATTAACTTTCTAACTTTGTTCACACTAATTAATCTCAGACACGAAATACTACTAATTCTTTACTTTGGACATATCTGGCTTGGAAGGTGAATTACAGAAAGACTTGCTGCCTGTATATCTCTGTCAATGAGGCTGTTAGAGACAGTGTTTTCTTCATGAAAAAAATTTCATTAGACTAAGAAGCAAATAAGAGTTTAGGCTTTGCACTTACTCCCTGAAACCGTGCATATAATTTCCAAAATTTAAGGTAATTACACACATTGAGAAGTCATAAGACAGTCCTGTGACACACCATGAGTCTGTACACTGTCTTTTGAGATTGAACTGCAAGCAAAGGTATGTTGTTGTCATTTCCCACAATATCAGTGATGTGCTGATTTCACAGTCACTGCAGCACTACAAAGAAACAAAAGGTACTGTGCATGTGGATGTTACAGTATTTTAATACAAGCCCTATTTTTTTAGTTTTATCTCAGGTTATACTACACAGTAGACAAACACGAAAGCAAGAAATCCATGGAAATCTAAAACACTATTGTATATGCAACTGAAAGCATAACTTTGAAAGATGCAAAATTTCAGAAAAAAAATTAAGAGCTTGTTCAGTCTGAAGACTAATGATGCTGTCTATTCAAATGCTACCAGGTAGTTATTTTGGTACTAATCCTATAAGCAGAAGTGTCTTATTCCACAGCATTTATCCTGTAACACCATATTGTCAACCCAAGAATCAGAACTCCCAACAGCCAGCTTGCCTCCAGCCATTTTACCTCCTCATCAGCTTTCAAGAGGCTGTAGTATACTAGCAATACAAAAGACATTGGCTTATAGACAGGTGGAAAAAAAAAGTTTAAAAATTATGAATCAAATAGCAAGGAAGATAACAAAGGAGAAACTCCATGAAGTTTTATTAGTTTTCATAGGAATTTAGAGTCTTTTAAAAAATGTAACTGGAAGCTATTAATGATTGTGCTACACTTAGAGGTTCTTTGAAATGACAGATCAGATCTTAGATAAATTTCACTGATATAGGCTATCATCAGTGTAAACTACTCATTTAGTGCATATAGAAATATATTCTTCAAATGCCAGCTAAAAAAAATGTTTTACATGGTAAGGAAATCTGTTTTTAAATTTAGTGGAATGGCCATCTACCTACTCTAATACTTTCATAAAGCTGTAAACATTTACAACCTTTGATTTACTTCGGGGATACTGCACAGTGAAGATTAGCCTTGTAACGGGCACAGCATATCTTTATTCTAGCAGGTGACCATGCCTTTTTCGAACCAAGGTTGCAGCGCTCTCTTTTTAATTTGCATCAGACTGCTTTGACCCTCCCCGCCTTCGTGTGAGTAGAGGTGGTTGTGAGGCTCTGAAGGCTTTGACCACGAGGGGGCTGTGTGAACACAATTTTTTGGCAACTTCTTGGCCCTTCCCTGGTTCAAAAGGGCAAATCGTTTTTGTGTACGATAAAATGTGACTTTGAAATAATTAACAAGGTTTTTCTTATCTTACCCCTTTGACAGAAAACGCACCAAGTCATGACTTAATTAGTCCCATAATTTTTTTTTTTGAACGACCATAAATTACTCAAAATCTTCATTTACCATGGTACTTGTATAAAAAACCCGAAATCCTGATGAATGCAAAATCCTTTTGAAATGTCGTTTAGAAAAAAATGCCCTCAAAGACCAAAACTAATCCTGATGAAGTGTGGACACTGCAAATCTGTCCATAAGCTGATACATATTATGTCTAATCAAGGTATCCGACAAATACCCAGAAAACAAAAAGAATTTTTCACGGAAACAGATATTGAGATATATTATAGCGGGTTTTATGAAAAAATAGTTTTGCTACTAATACAGATAATTTACCCTTCTCTCTTCAGACAGGCATAGGAAATACATAAGTAACAAAGATGCCAAAATATGGTAACAAGCTTGGGAAGTTGGCAATTCCCGGGGACATGCCGTTCATTGCAGCAAGCTTACTGTGAGTTCAGTCCATAGCAGATGCAGGAAAAATCAGGAGCGCAGACGGCTACCTCCCACCTTGTCTCATTTTTTCTCAGTTCCTGCTAGGTCATCTGAGTGTCCAGCTACACCAAAAGGGAGCAAAATGTTCTGTGTTTCACATCGCCTGGAAAGTTCTCCTCACGCTCACTTTTTAACGGCTCGGTCGCGTTTAAACCTCGTGTATAAACCTCGTATTTACACGGCGCCTGACGAGGGGAGCCGGTTTTGACCGCACTGGTGACCCTCAGCGCCTTCTCAGGCCGGACACGAGGGCCGGGCCGGGCCGGGCCGGGCCGCCCGTCCCCGCAGGTGAAGCCTGACAGCCCTCAGCCACCTTCCCCCGACCGAGCCGCCCGAGAGACGCGGGTCGGCTCTGCCGCCCCCTCGGCGCCGCCGGCGGGGCTCGCGTGAAGACCAGCGCTTCGAACCGGTAAGAAAAGGTTTGAGAGGGGCAGCGGGGGCTGAGGGCCGGCAGCGCGGTGCCCCGCGCCCCGCCTGGCTCCGTGAGGAGCGGCGCGCCCCGCCCCGCGCCCCCGCGGGAGCGCGCCCGCTCGGCCGCCCTGTGCCTGCGCGCCCAGTCAGGGCCGCGGCGGCGGCTGCGCTTCCACGGCGCCGCCAGGGCAGGCTTTCGCTCGGTTTGGCTCCGTGTCACACACAGATGTGACTCTTGTCTGTTCCCTGCGAACGTACAACCGTGACGGCTCACCTCCTCCCGCCTCCCTTACCCACCCCCCCTCCCCCCTCCGCAGGAAAAAAAAAAAATCCCACCCTTTTACAAAATATTTCCTCAGATCCCACACCGAGCAGCAGCCGCCGCCGCCGCAGAGCCCTGGGAGCTGATGGAGCAATGGGTGGGAAGCGGGAAACCGGCACCACGAGCAAAAACTTCGCCTAACTTTTCCCTTCCTTTCTAACGCTCTTCCCTCTTTCCCTCCGGCTCCTTACCCCCTCCTCTGGGCTACGCTCCATTTTCCGCCGTCTCTCTGCCCCCTCTCAGCCCTCCCTCCAGCTTTCTTTCGCATTGCCGTCTTCCCTCTCGCTCGCTCCAGCAGCGCCTGGAGCCGATAAGGAAGAGGAGAAGCAGCGGGAGGGACTGCAGCCGCTCGAGGAGCAGCGGGGCGGAGGACGGGAAGGCGAAAGAAGGCAGAGGAGGCTGAGGGGCGGCAGCCCCGCGCGGCGCCGCCGGCCGCCCTCGCCACAAAGTTGGCGGCGGTCGCTTGGGTGTTTTTGACAGCTGGGCGCGGGCGGCCTCTGCCGCGGCCCCCGCCTGGCACAGAAAGTTTGCGAGGGAGGGAGCAGGCAGAGGGAAGGGGAAAGAGCAGTCGGGGGTGTGTGTGTGAAAAAATAACTCCTCTGCCTCCCTGCCTGTCGCCCTCGCCCGAGAGTGCGGAGTTAGAAGGAAGCAGCGCTGCCCTCTCGGACCCGCTCTCAGCCTCCCCCCGCCGCCTCCCCTTCCCCAGCCAAAGATCCCAACAACAAACCAACCTGTGGAGGCTCTGACCCAAACCTGGGTCCCTCCTCCCATCACTTCCAGCTCTCCGCTGAAAGCTTTCTCTTTCTTTCTTCCTGCTGCTCGAGCTGAGCTTTGGGGGCTGAAGTTTTGAGAGAGTCAGAGGCAGAGGGTGTGTGTGGGGGGTGGGGGCAGAAAGAGACTGTCGCTGCTGCTGCAGCTGCTGGTTTTCTTGGTTTTTTTTTTTTTTTGGGGGGGGGTGTTTTGTGTGTGTGCGTCGGTCTTTTTTTGTTGTTGTTATTTTTTTGTTTGCTTGTTTGTTTGTTTGATTTTTATTTTATTTTGGTGGGGGTTTTTTTGAGGGGGAAAATTATTTTTTTAAACCTCAATTTTTAGTTCAAATCACCTGGGGGGGGGGGGAGGGGGGGAAGGAGAAAGGGAAGGGGGGAAAGAGAGAGAGTGTAGTGCTGAGAGCCCAGAGGCAAAAGGAAGGGTGCAGGCACTGCCGCTGAGAGGAGATCGAGAGACAGGGGGTGCACTTGACAACCAGCATGCAGAGATGGTAAGAAGTTTCCAGCAGCCTTTCGTTTTCATTGTAGCCTTTCCTTTGGTTTGAGTTGATTAATAAATTGTGCAGTAACACAAGCAGCCCTGCTTGCTATCGGTATGTTTCACAGCCTTCAAAGAAATAAGCAGTTGGGCAAGGCGAAGTAGAGAGATAATAAACAAACAAATCAGCTCCGTGCTTCGTGGATTGGGGGAAAAATGTCCAAGAGGTTGTGCTAAACTTTAAGTGAGTTTGGGGGGTTGAAATGGGACGGCCACATGCTTTATACCGCCTCCTTCCTTGCACTAAAGATGAGGAGCTAGTGTAAAAAAAGTGTTTGCGGATGGAGGGAGGGAGAGTGAAGGTGGAGTGGGGTTGAGTCGGACGTACGGTGGTCTGATCTATTTTGGCCACCACCTTCTGCTCGGAAATGCGTACGGTTTGCACACAATGTAAAGGTAACCTTTAAGAGCGGGAAGGAGCTCTGTGCTCGCGTGTGAAACATCGCCTGCGGCAGGGAGACAGGAGTGTAAATCCACCTTCCCTCCGAAACTCTTTTTTTGTTGTGCATGTGCTTGCAGTTTGCACCTCTCCAATCAGCGATTGCTAACAGAACTTGGTGTGTTATGCTGATCCCCTAACTGTAAAGGGGAAGGTGGAGGCCCTCAAAACTCAACTTTGAACAAGTTTTTGCTGCTTATTTCATGTGCTGTGTACATTCACGTCTCCTTTACAGTAGGGGTTTTGCAAAGTAGGGTTTGGCTTTTAGTTTAAAAATTGAAAGTCGAAATGGCCGAGGATGTCATTTAGGTGAAGTCCGTTTGTCTGGGTTGTGATGTGAGGCCAGGTTCGACAGCTGTGGAAGACAAGCTCATTTAAGCCGTGTGACTACACTTAACATGGAGAATGATAACTGTTCAAGTTAACACATGGATCGACCTCAGCTGATGATGAACGGTGATCATCCCATATTCAGTGAAGTAGTATGTTTCCAGTCGCTGTTTGACTGCTGCTCTTCTTTCGGTCAGCTTTTGTCACCCCACTCCAGGGATGTTACAGACAGCCTTGTGTGCCTTAGTATACGCATACATATGTACACACACACACACACACACACACAAAAGTTTGTGTGTGTGTATATATACATCTATATTTTTATATACTTATATATGTGTATGTTTCTGAATACATACATGTATGTATGTGTATACAGTAGTCGAACTATAGATAGAGAATGTCTGTGTGAATGGAGTTTACGATGGAGGGTTTGTGTTTTTCCCATCTCTCCCTAGCATGACATGTCTTGTTTCAGTGATCAAAGCCACAATTGGAGTGTAGGAGATGCAACTGTCAAATGTAGACAACAAGCTAAAAAAAACAAAAAGAAAAAAAAAGTCAAGGGGAAAAAGCAGCATGTGCCCAGGACTGTGGTTACAGTAACACTGACAGAAATTAAAGTGGTTTTGAAAGCAGCATGCGATTTATGATGGTTCCCATTTACCCTAGAGTCAAGCTGTTGTAAAATTGATGCACAAAAGACATCATGTAGTAATCTGGTGTACCCAGGATTAAAGTGGCAACAAGCATCTTTTTTGTGTGTCTTATGGTTAAAATGGTTTGAAGCTATTTCTTTAAAGTATGAAATCCAGGCAGAATATTATGTGTTTCTTTTCTTAATCTGTATGTTAGCTGTATATGGTAGTTGCTGAAATATTTTTTAGTGGAAGTGGATTTTTATTTCTTGCTATATTCCATTTCTCCCTCTGTATTATAATCCATCTCCATAGGCAGATTATAAAATGGGTAGCATTTTTGTCTTAGATTACAAATGTTCACAGTTTAATTACTGAGTTCATTTCAGACAGTAATATTTAATAAGCCTGATCAGCATACCTGCACAAGAATACCTAGTTCCTGCAAAAGTATGTGGAACTTTCCTTGCCCTTAAAAATGGTAGGATTTTAAAATCTGAAATTTAATGGGGCATATGTGCTCTCTGATATACTGCAGTTCCATTTTAAACTGTCTAGTATGAGCTAACTAGCTATATGTATGTTGTGCTTTAAAATCCTGAAGCACATGAATTTTAAAACTTGCTAAAAATTTCAAATTATTCATCTTTACCAGATTCACGTATAGAAAAGTCTTAGTGTAAATAATAAACTATTTATTATGAGCAAATTTTGAAACTGCTTTTAAGACTTGGGATTGTGAAAGTGTTCTTTAAGCACACATTTTGCACATGTACTAGAAAAACCCTGCCTTTGTAAACTGTTTTGTAAAAAATACAACAGTGTGACATTTTCTAGTACAAAACTTTTAGGAGAAGATCTATACCTTAATAGCATTACATTTTTATTTTTGAGGCATTTGAGAAAGATGAGTATGCAGTTGCAGTAAACAAAGTAAAGAAACAGACAAAAGCAGAGATGCTGTATTAAAATGTAAATGTTACAATTTGAATTTTCTAGTGAGTTTTTGAGTTCAGTGCTTTACATAACATTTTGTCCTAATCTTGCTTGCTGTCAGAGATGTTTCATGGTTGTGCAATTGCTGCAGTCAAGAATGCCAATTTGCATTCCAGGAGTGTCATTTGATTACTTTTATCTACACAGCTCGAAGACCAGCCCAGACCTCTCATTTCATCTTGCCATGTCACGAGTCAGTGCTGTGTCCTCTTTTCAAAAATCTGCCTGATTTAGACAAGAAAGAAAAGTACTTTCATGTTGCAGCCGCAGTCCCCTGCTAACTTGTCAGCAGCAGGATATGATTCACTTGGGCCCAGAAGAATGGCGCAGAGATGAGGGTTAGGCGGTTCAATAAGCCTATGGACAGGTAGTGTGTGACATCCCAAGAGAGCTTAAGTTAATGAAGAACAGGTCTGCTTAGTTCTTCATACTATGACCTGGTGCTGTCCCCACAGTTTTCTCATTTGATCTTTCCCAGCAAATTGATCTTTTCTAGTACTTTTTTGCCTTCCAAGTTAGTCCTTGTGGGACTGAAATTAGCAGAGCAACTTAAGTTGGATAATACAGCTGTTCAGAAAAGAAGAAATTGGACACTAGCTCATAGAAGGGGGAGGGGAAAGTAAGCTATTCTTTCTGTTGTTACTGAGAATTCCTTTTTTTGAAAAATATTACAGTTTTATTTTCAAAAACTTCACAATTACCATATTACTTTGGAACTCGGCTTTCTCATTTAATAAAGTTTGTACCGATGGTCCATTGCACACTGCATTAAATGTGTATCATTTAAATAAAACAAACATACTTGCAGCATAGACTGCAGTTTGCTTTGGTGTTTGTCAGTGAACTTGCTTGTTAGAAATGATTTGCTAGTCTGTAATGAGGCTTTTACAGTTGTTGTAAGACATTTTAAATATCAATTGCACATGCCAACTACATTATTTATAGCCTGCTAAATAACTGTAATTCTGTAGTATCCAATACTGAAATGCAGTGGAGATTAAACAATAAAAGCCATTACAAATGGTATGTGTAAATATTATGGTAGGTGAGAATACAGTCAGCAAATTACCACTGGCATTACTGGTTTCTGGAAAACCAGCATATGCCAACAAATTGATTTTAACTAATATTTTGTACTTAAAATCTGGGATCTAAATGGGGCTATAGTATTCTCTGTCAGGTTTCTTTACATGATTTTTGCATTTGGTAATTGAAAGGTGGAATGGAGGTGTGTTTTTGTGTGTGTGTGTGTGTTTGTGTGCATTTCAGTACATACATGGCTAGGTTGTCAAACAATGTAAGATTTCAAACTAGAATTTGGTAAATAAAGCATAAGTTGGAAATAATTGAGAGGGTCTTTAGTATGCTGTACAAGAGTAAGCAGTATTTAAGTTTCTGTATTTCACAGCAGATGTTCCCACATATAAACCACATCCTTTCAAGTTGTAGAATTAAACCACTGCTGAATGGAAACAAGAACACGTATTATGTAAGGGAAATACTGCTCTCACTCTCATTCTCAGTATTGCTTTTGAAAATGGAAAGGAACTGTAAAGGATCATTGGTCAGTTAAGCTCCTCTGGAGAGCTAGAGGAAGCTTCCGGATTTTATTAGATATGCTATAGGTAAGAAAAAGGGGGGAAATATTCTGAATAAGGAAGGGCTGATTACTACCTTTGTTTTCAGAGCCAAAGTTCTAGAAATTAGACTTTGAGGTGGCTTTATTCTACCTTATGTGTCTGTGTATGTCAGTAGGATTTGTGGCTGACTACAGATCTTGTGAATTTCAAACAAAGCAGAAATGACCAACAGCAAAGCAATTACATTAAAACAAGTCCAAGTAAAACATTGGATTTTGTACAAAAACCACATTTATTTTTCTTTCGTCTCAGAGATGGGCGTTTCTGGCAGTGTCCCTTTCCCTTTTGCACTTTGGACACTGTCACTAGAATGTGAAGTCTTTTCATCGCTGAATGTTGTTTAATAAGAGTCCTGACTCTCAGTCTGCAGGTTTGCACAGAACTTTTTATTTAGTGATTTAATTTGATTTAATGTCTACTATTAGTATGTGTTAGGAAAAAAAACGTACATGTCTGGAAATACAAAAGGTTCCTCATAAAATAGAAAACAAATTTTCTGTCATTTTGGAAACGTGTATCACTTCTTAATCTAGCCAGGAATTTGCACTTAATTTAGCAGAATAGCATTTAACATGGCTTAATAAAAAGCATCTGTCTAAACATTGTATTCTGTGTCAGTTTCTACCACCTAAATTCTGACATTTTTTCTAAAAATACATTGATCATAATTGCTGCTTGTATTTATATGGCAGCTTTTATAAGTATTACTTTGGACAAACTTATTTACCTTTTCAGTAAATTATATAATCCAGTGAGATAAAGTACCAGATTTGTCTCCTTTATCTCTCACACAGTAGCTCTCATTATGTGCTGCGCTAGTAAAACCCTTTATTTGTTGATTTTTAGAATCCTAGTGCACTCAGGAGTTCTGTTGTAATTTAGTGTGGTTGTTCAAAGAGGTTCTCTCATTTAGAATCTTCCCATAATACTCTCACCACATATTATAAATATGTATATTTTATGCTCCAGATAGATAATGTAAATACTTTTTTTTTTTTTTAATTCCAGGTAAATCAATGATTTTTGAGAGGGAATTCTTTGCATCTGCAGCATCTATTTCAGTACTTCTCTCTTGAAATATTTTATGTAAAAAGAACTCACACAAATCTAGGTAACGATCAGATTTGCTTCTGATTTGTTACTTTAGAGAGTTCTTTCTGTTTCTTTAAATATTTTTAATGTCCTACTATGTACGTAAATAACATTTTTGTAGAAAACTGTAAAAAGCTAGAGAAGTTTTAAAACCACACTGGGCATTGTAATTATTTTTTCATTATGCAAGCCGGAATGTTCATAGTGCTGATTTGGAAGTCACCAGCCAAGTGAAATCAAGATGCCATAAGCTAACCACTAAAGTTTTTAAGTCACCATGGTCTGGTGCACTGTCTGGAAGTTCAGCTATGTTTTTGCAAAGCATTGCAATGGGTTAGGTCTACCATTTTGCTGCGTGTAAAGCTATAGAAGCTAGGCCTGTTAGAAAATCTTCAACTATGGGAAGTTTTAAAGGGTATGCAAAGCATATTATTAACTGTTATCAGCTGTAAATGAAGCGGGGTGTATGTACAACACCTGTCATGCTGTCAGCTGGAATCACCCTGAATTAGTGTTGCAACTTTATCATATTTGTCAAATATGTATTATTTGGAACTTTTGATTTGTGCTCTTAGTCAATGCTTTTTACACTTGAATACAAAGATGTAATAGCAAACAAAACACATTTTCCCCTTTTTGTGACCTGACATTTGCCAAAGTGCCCCATGCTGAAATTTCTTTTCAGTATCTTTTTTTTTTCCTTCCAAAGCCAGACATGTACTCAGACACAAAAGCCTCTGTGTATAGCAAGCTGTTTTAAATATTGTGACTCGACGATGTGCTGTCCTTTCTCGGCTTGAGCCAAGGATCTCTGCTCAGTGTCTGTGGATTACCAAGTCCCTTCTTTATTGTACCTCTTGTCAGCTATTCCTATTCATTTAACCTTTCATTAGTGTCTGTGCAGCTTCACTGTCTGGAAAGGCAAGGAGAAACCTAAAGGCCTACTGTCACAGTTATTAGATTTCTCGGTTACATCCCAGCAACCATAAAGGAGTAAGAGTCAACACTATTGTCATGCCTGCTGCTATCCTGGGGTGCAACTCTTCTGTGCATGTCAAGGACATGTGCCACATGTTGATAATGCATCCTGGAGATAAATGCACAACATGGGGGATAAACCAAGGCTGGCACTAATAAGCTTTGTAGGAGTTATTGCAAAGACAAACAGTTGTGAAGGAATTTCTCTTAAAACGATAAAGAGATGGATTTGCACTAAGTGTTGCCAAGGCTTGCTTGCAAGGTACTTGTCAATCATGTTAGTTTCATTTAAGTGACATTTACAATGAAAAAATGTTTTCTATGACTTAGAAATGTGTTGCTTTTCACTTTTGAAGCAGCCGGGCTAAAGTGTACTTGAAGTTGTCCTCAATAATACACTTATGAGTATTGTTTCTATTTACTAGTTTTTAGATCAAAACCTGCAAATCTTTCAAATTACTTGAAAAAAATTGCAAATACTAATTGCAATACATTTTGAAATATTCCTCCTAGTAAAGCTCAAAAGTTCGCTCTTGATTTTGTAAAAGCATTGTCATGGTGTGTTCTGAGGCATAAATTTGGCTGAGAATATCTAGGTGCATTTAATTAGTTTATTCTACATTTGCTACCCAAAGAGCCAAAATTATTAGCTGTCACACAGCTTCCTCGTTCTACTGAGGAATGCCCTCCATTTAATCCAGTGCCATATTTACATACATTTTGATGCTGAAGTTTCTGGGAGCCCATCTTATCCTGTTAACCTAATCTAACTGAACTCTGAGCTCTCAGTTTATGTAACAGCAAATATGCATACTTATTCCTTACTTCCCTAGAGCTGACCTTTTAGAAAGCATTTTAGTTACATTTTTAACAGTAACATTAAAACAATATTATGTATAACTTCATATGACTTTCATAAGGAGATTTTGGCCAAAACAAAATTAAACCTATAGGTTTATAGTTCAGTTGTAATTTTAGTAATTCTTCTTTGTTCTATGTGGAACATTAGGGTCTCATACTGCCCCTATTCACAGCAAGGTTGGAAGTGGGAGTAAAGCCACTGAAACCAGTGGCGATAAAGTTTTATGAAACTGTTGAATAAAGCCTAGTCACCTCCTTTGCACTTTTCATTGCATGCTAAGAGGATTTAAAAGATTATAAATCTAGTGGGCTACAGGAAAACTCTTAAAACTTCCTTATTTCAGATAGACATTTTAGATTAACATCACCTGAAAGTATGAGAGGTCATAGTTTATTAATAGGAATTCTGTGCTTTTTAATTCTTTATATTTTTGATATAAAATAAATAAAGCCTGACTGCACCTTTTGCTTTGATTCAGAACATGGAATCCAAAATGACCAGCAGTATAATAGTTGACTGTAGGAACAAGTGCATCCAAAGAAAAATGTGTTCAGGTGAAAATTCAGCAAAAGTAGTCTTATTTTTCTTGTTCTAACACTGCAAACATTTATAATGCTGATACTTACTTCCATTTTCCTGAAATTAGAAGGGAAACTTTTGTATTTTGTGATTTGAATTAGACAAATATCTAAATGAAAAAAAAATTATTCAGACATGATTGGGAACAAATATAAAAGTGCCCTTAGTTTAAAACATCCTTTCATTACTAGACTGATTTTAGCTTTGATGAGTCTAAAACTTACTACATGGTTTCCAAATCGAAGATGAAAGGGCCAGTTAGTAATCAAATAATTTTTCCTGTTGAAATTTGACGTTTAGAAAGATGTGCTCAGCATGATGAACCACTTCACTTTACTGTAACTAGCCTGGTGACTTTTTTGCAGTAAAACTACTTTGAAATTGAATTGAGATATAATAAATTTTGTGTAAATTAATATGGAACCCCTGATTAGTGCCATTTTTGAACTAAGGGAAACATTTTCCTGAAAGTGCTTTTTTGCACTTTATTGTCAAGACATGTAAAATTTCATTGCTAAGTAATTACTTTTGTAGATGTTTTGATAGACTCTTAGTGGCCTAACTCCATTGACTTTGTTGTGGCAGTGTGCCAATTTTATTAAAGGAGGCTTTTGTTGCTCATCTCACTGTGCAGTTGCAGGTATATTCCTAATACTAATCAAATGGGCATATACTGCATCTGTATGTTTGTCCACACTATTATGGACAGTAATTTATAGTCTACAATACAGTTGAGCAATGTTTTTATACTGTTCTGATGCCAATGGTATGCTTCTAAAAGTCTACTATTATTACTTAGCTCTCCAGAATAGATTCTGTACAGAATCCTTGAGAGCATTTTGGAAAGTATTTTACTGTTCAAGTGGAGATGTTAAGAATTAGAAAAAAATAACAAATACTACGCAAGTAAAAGTGCAAACTCTCAAATTTTGTGCTAGGTTATGACTCTATTTCACTTAGTAGCTGTATTTTGAGCTAATTTTTGAAGATACGTTATTTCTGGTATTGGATGAAATATGCCTGATCAAAATAAATTACACTACAAGGCAGTTGGCTAAGCAATTATATAAGCAGTGTGGAGAGGCTGAGTAATTTATTGTTTCAGTACACAAACTGGTATGAAAATCTACACATGGTAAGGTAGATAGAAAGTGAAGTAGGAACAGGAAGCAATAGCACATAAGTGATATGTGATTTAAAGGTTTCTATTTCTTTACTTAAACTATGCTTATTTTTTAACTTTTGCAGTTGGAATGAGAATTACAATCTTCTCTATTTCCTCTCATCTACATGTAACTTGTACTAGTTTGTGTATCAGTTTGTGTATCGGCTTTTATTTTATTTATCAGCTAGTAAATTTAAAGAATTTGTGGTATCAGATAATTCTTCATAAGCAAGAATTTCTTCAATTCCTGAGCAGACACTTTTGCAATGGTGGGGTCAGTATGACAGTAGCAGGGATGGGAATGATCTACTGGTTCTTTGTGATTTGGCTTGGGGCTTAGAAAATGGGAAGAAACTCTTCACTGTCTCCTGTAGATTGATGTACAGCCTTTGTGAATGCTCTAGTACTAGTCTTTTAAAAGTAAGAGGTGAATAAGAGGTTCTGTGATGCTGGTGGCAGCAGAGAAGGAGGT
Organism: Cinclus cinclus; assembly: GCF_963662255.1. Taxonomy (NCBI): domain Eukaryota; kingdom Metazoa; phylum Chordata; class Aves; order Passeriformes; family Cinclidae; genus Cinclus; species Cinclus cinclus. The sequence goes on from NC_085084.1 coordinate 52,500,192, forward strand.
GGGTGGGACTGGTAGTATAATGCTAGAAGAACCTGATAGGCTTCTATCTCTAGTAACCCTAGCAGCAGGACAAGAGGCTTGCCTCTTTACAATTTGCACAACTTTCCTGTTCTCATGTTACTTGTATGTGGAATTTCATGGTCCTTTTTCTGCAAAATGATTCACAGGTGTGGGAAGGATGGTGGGATGAGTTTTGTATAATGTGTGAGTTCCTTGCAGTATTTGGAAGCCTCTAGGCTTGACAGAGAATTTGTGAATCTGTTAGATAAAGCTGTGGAACACAAAGACAGTTTCTGTCTTCCCATTATCAAATATGGATGGTCAAAAAAATCAGTCTTCTCATGTAGCAGTTACCACGCTCATGAAGAATTTAATTACAGTAGATCAAACAGTTGCAAGAGAGAAACTCTGAGTGGTGGAGTCAAGAGAGCTACTCTTGTCCTCACCTTTATTGAGTTAAAGCTCAAGGATATGAGGGATACAGCTGAATCAGTTTTATTCAGTGAGGTTTTAGGATAGTTTTTGCTCCTGTTGTGCTAAGTTTATCACAAAGAAACACAAATTTAGCTCATAACATGCAAAATCATAAAATCATAGAATGCTTTGGATTGGAAGAGACCCTGAAGATTGTCTACTTCCAACCCCCCACACCATTGGCAGGGACACCTTTCACTAGATCAGATTGCTCAAAACCCCATCCAACCTTGCCTTGCACACTATCAGAGGTAGGACATCCACAAATTGCCTGGACAAGCTGTTCCAGTGCCTCACCAGTCTCACAGTAAAGAATTTCTCCTTAATACCTAATCTAAACCTACCTCCTTTCAGTAAGAAGCCATTCCCCTAACATTTCTATGTGAAAAGTCTTACTACGAAGTTTGAGAGATCTCTTCAGGTACTGGAAGTCCACAATTAATTCACCCCAAAGATTTTCTTCTTCAGGCTGAACTATCCTAATTCTATCTGCCTTTCCTCATAGAAGAGGTGCTCCATCCCTGTAATGAACCTGTTGACCCTCCTCTGGACTGTCTCCAGCAGGTCCATGTCCTTCCTGTGCTGGGACCCCCAGAGCTGGATGCAGCCCTGCAGGTGGGGTCTCACAGAGCAGAGCAGAGGGGCAGAATCCCCTCCCTCACTCTGATGGCCACGCTGCTTTGGGTGCAGTCCAGGGTACAGCTGGAATGAAGTACACATTGCCAGTTCATGTCCAGCTTTTCATCCATGTAAGCCCTTCAAGTCACTCTCCTCAAGCCTGCTCTCTTTCCTTAATTCCCCAGCCTGTGTTAGTACCAGGGCTTGCCTTGACCCAGATGCAGCAGTTTGCTCTTGGCCTTGTTGAACCTCGTGAGATTGCCATGGATCCACTCCTCAAGCTTGTCCAAGGCCCTCTGGATCTTGGCATTCAGGTATGTCAATCACACCACTCAGCTTGGTGTCATTTTCAAGCTTTCTGATGATGAACTCAATTCCCCTGTGTGTGCCATTGACTGAAGAAATTGATTTAATGAATGAAGACATAAAATAATGCTGATTCCAGTACAATCTCTTGAGGGACACCATTTGTCACTGGTGTCCACTGGCATGCTGAGCTACTGACCACTACCTTCTGAATGCAGCCATCTGCCTTATTCACCTTATCCACCAAAAAAATCCATCCACCAACTCCATATCTCTTCAATTAAGAGAAAGGGATATTGTGGGAAATAGTGTTACAGACCTTTTGTGAAGTCCAGATAAATGACATTCATAGCCCTTCCCTTGTCCACTGATGTAGTTACTCATCATAGAAGGCCACTGGGTTGGTCAGGCAAGATTTTCCCTTGATGGAGAGGTGCAGGTTGTCTTGAATCACCTCCCTGACCTCCATGTGCCTTAGCAGAGCTTCTGGGAAAGATCTGTTCCATGATCTTCCCAGGCAGAGAGGGAAGATGGCAGGTCAAACATTGCCAGGGTCCTTCTTTCTGGCCTTTTATAAATGGGTTCAATGTTGCCCCCTTTCCAGTCACCTGAGACTTCCTCTGACTGCCATGACTTTACAAGTATCATGTAGAATGACTTAGAAACTGCATCAGTCAATTTCCTTGTGACTATGGGATGCATCTCATCAGGTCCCATAGAATTATACATGATTATGTTCCTCAGGTGGACACAAATCTGATCTTGTCTTACGGTGGGAAGCACTTTTCTCCCACAGTCCCTGTTGTGAGATCCATCCACACAAGAAGTGCAAGAAGAGATGCTGCTGGTGAAGACTGAGGCAAAAGGCTTCTCCTCATCCCTTGCTATCAGTTTTCCAGCTTGTTTGTCAGAATGGGTATACCTTCTCTGCCATTCCCATTCTGGTTAACATTCTACATACCTGTAGAAACCTTTGTGATTCCTCGTGTGCATTGCGAAGGTGAAATACACTTTGACCTTGGTTTTCTTCACCCTATCTCTATACAACTGGGAAGCATCCAAGTGCTCTTCCCAGGAAGAAGACCTATCCCTACTTCACTGCCACTGCATTTCCTTCCTGCCCTTTAGTTTGACAAAGAGTTCCCTATTCTGCCATATTATCTCTTGCCTTCTTTGCCTGAATTCTTGTTCCTGGGGATTGCTAGGTCTTATAAAAGACTTCATTAAAGATCTGCCAGTTCTGTTCTGCTTCCTTTTCCCTAAGGGCAGTCTGTCACAGGGTCCAGTAATGGGATTCATCCCAACAAGTTTCAGGAATGGCACCATTGTCATAATTTTCTAGCAGCATGGTGATTTCCAGCTCCTCCTGTTTGCTGACCATATTGCATGCCTTGGTGTAGAGGCACTTCAGCTGGATTGTTGGCCAAGTAACCTTCTTAAAGGAGCACCCCTAAATTTCTTTGAGATATTTTTTTGATACATCCGTGTTGGTTGTTACTAACTTAGAAATTCCTGTCTCATCTCCTTAAGACTCCAAGTGTGTTCCAGTGTGGCTAGCACATTTCAAACTCATTGACAGAGGGCCCTTGCTAGTACTAAATATGTATCTTTATTTTAAATGTTGCAATAATGATTTTGATTTGATATTTAAATTTAATGGAAATTTATTTCAGAAAGCAATTTAATACTTTCTTAAAAACTGACCAGTGGGCAGTATAGAAAGATCAGCTGCAGATGGAGTAGAAGCAAAAAACTTTCAGAAATTCTGCTGCAACTTTCTTCTTTGTGTGTGTGCGTATGTATCTAAACAATATATTACGGTAAATGCAGTGTTTCATTATGAACTCATTAACATATAAATCTACACTAAAAATACATACCTATACTCATATATATACATTGTATGCATGCAGTACCAACATACACACATACATACATACAGATATTCCCTCTGGACTCAGCCCTAGGGATGCACATCTGGAGCTCTGCATCCAGTTGTGGGATCCTCAGTGCAAAAAAGATGCTAAAATGCTGGAGCAGGTCCAGTAGAGGGTGACAAAGATGATTAAGGGACTGGAGCATCTGTTTATCAGGAAAGGCTGAGGGAGCTGGGCCTGTTCAGCCTTGAGAAGAGACGGCTGAGTGGGGACCTTGTCGATGCATAGAAGTGTCTGAAAGGAGGATATCAAAATCATGGATTCAGGCTCTGCTTGGTACTGCCAAGGAATAGGGCTAGAGGGAGTAGGCAGAAACTGATGCAGAAGTTCCACCTGAACATTCAGAAGAAATTCTTTACTGTGCAGTGATTGAGCACTGGCACAGGTTGCCCATCAGTGTTACGAAGTCTCCCTATTGGAGACATTCCAGAACCATTGGGATGCAATTCTGTGCCATGTGCTCTGTGATGACCATGCTTGAGCAGACAGGTTAGAGCAAATGACCTCGTTGGTAGTCCTTTCCAACCTTACCTGTCATTTTTGTGATTTTGATTCAGATATACATATATATTAATATATATAAAAATGCATAATGTTTTCTTCTGGAGTGGAAGTTTTGCTATTAGGAAAGCTTTTTGAGTAGTTCTGGGTCTTGAATAAAAGAAAGATATACATCAATTCTAAAAATTTTGTGTGAAAATGGCTGAACTGTGGAAAGGGAAACCAAACTTGCCTTTGATCTTAGGAGTACATTTTAGCAAACACTGGTTTCTGTTTGGAGTTTTGCATTTATTATTTTATTTTCATTACTCTCCAGCTTTCTTATCTCTCCTTATCTTATCTTCTTATCTCTCTCTTTCTTATCTCTCTTATCTCTGTATATTATAAACCCTCTTTCTCAACACTCTTATAAAATGCGCTGAGATTCCTCAGTGAGTTTGAGATATAGAGTTATCTTATTCTGTGATTTAAATGTTTCCACAGTCATTACTTAAACCAAAGCCAGTATTGTGATCCTGTGTCTAATATAATATAATATAATATAATATAATATAATATAATATAATACAATATAATACAATACAATAATATAATATAATATATCATTGTCATATTACAGTAATGATAGTGAGACCTGCTAATAACCAAGCCTCTGATATCTCTCTAATTCTGTGAAGGTCCAGCTCTTGTGGATGTTTTGTCTTGAAAGCAGTGTTGAATTGAATTTGCAAATGAATTCCTGTAGATTTTTGCCCAGTTTCAAGATTTCCTCTCCTATAAGAAATCTCATTGCTCCCATTTATGAAGGCAATATTTCATGAAAAGGATAACATTATGCCTTTTGTAATAAATTATAAAAGAAGAATAACCAAAAATGGTCATCCATTACATTGGCTTGCAAAAGAGGATCTTAATTCCTTTTATCTTGAGTTCTGTGACTGTTCTAAATGTACATTGAAATACGTCGTGATTACATTGTAATGGGAATGTTTTCATATGTTGCATGTTTGGTTAGTTTTTGTTATGTTATCTCTGTATTTTCTGTGAAAAAGCTTCAGGATTGTGAAAATTTAGGAACTTGCTTTTCCTAGTAAGATAGTCTTGGGAAAATAATTATTTATAACTGAGGCTACACATAAAATAGTTGGAAATACCAGGTGTTGACAAGACGCAGTGCCACAGTGGGAAAAGGCATAGAGGTTAATAAGTTATGTGAAGGGTAACAGAAGCTTAGCTGAAATTAAGCCATGCTACTTAACAGTAATGGGGATAGGTATGCAAATGGACACAGGTGTTATTGAGCTTGATTTCAGGCAAGGTAGAAGTTGGTGACTTTGAGGTATTAGATAATCTCAGTGAAACTACTGAGTGTTCTGTTAGATGGGTTGTGCTATATTCATTGTTGGCCTTCAGTACTTAAAAATCTTATCCACCTTATTGAAATTTCATCCCAAAATTTCAAGAATATATGTTACAAACTTGAATTATAAACCTAAGCTAGGTATCATTCTAGGACCTTACTAATAAAGAAACATGGCATATATTGTGACTGTTCAGGAGTGAACAAACTCCATCCGGAGTTTATTTAGAGTGAACTGATGGAACAGATACCCCCTCAGCAAGGCAGTCAGTATCAGATCTCACACTGACTTCAAAAAGACTTTTGCCTTTCCAAGTTCCTGATTCTTGTGAACATACCTAGGGAAGACTACTGCTTCACGGTAACCTTCAGCAGGAAGTGAAAGTTTGTCAGTGATTTGTAGTATCCTGATTATGTATAGTTTACCTCACTTTCAGTGCTGGTTAGTCTATGTGACATGTGCTGCAAGCTAGCTCATACACCATGAGTCTATCCTGGTCACCTGATGTTTCTTTCTTTGTGTAATTGTTTTCTAATAGTTCATGGGTGTTTTGCTTTAGTCTTTCACGAGTTTAGAGTCCAGTCATAATTATAAGAGCTGGAAAACAGTATGGCCATGGTATTAGCACTGTGTTCTGAAGGGATCATAGTAGCTTGAATCATGCTATATTTTCAAGAGGCTTTTTGAATGTCATGCTAAAGACAGGCACTCCATGAATAGTATCTGAGTCACCATGCTAATTATCCGAAACCTCATAGAACTGAGGAAAAAACATTGGAACAGAAGTCCAGTAATCCTTCTAGTGTGGCAACTTGTAAGAACTGAGAAAGGAGAACAATTTTATTCTAAGTGATATTTGCAGAGTAAAAAAACCCTCAACGGAACTCGTGTCTTTAAGTACATGGTCTGCATATTATTACCATGTGTAGCATGTATTAACATGTTGATTGTGAAGAAGGAAAATGTGGATAAGAATGTAATTCTGTAGAATACTGTAATATTTGAAAAATACAAGTCTCTCTTAAACAGAGCAAAATCTATGAATGCTCTTCACAGTCGCAGACTACTAGGTTGTAAGGACCCTCACAGATCATCTGATCCAACCTTTCTTTGGAAAAACTTGGTCTGGTTTGTTAGTGTATAACACATATGTTTTTATGTGTTTTTATGTGGTGCATAGTAGCTCTGGGGTGCACTGAATTGTAGTATCTTTGTATTTATTCATACTAGAATTATGCTACTACTTAATTATAGCACTTGAAATGCACCAGTGTGTTTTGAATGAATACTTTGCCCAAAAAGTATGCAAAATAAAGTCTTTCTATTTCTTGAGATGAAGCTAGTTTTTGAATACTGTTGTTTTGTTCTAAGACTGAGAACTGAAGGTCTAGTTGCTGAGGCAGACACAATTTAGAAAAGGCTAACACAATCGGTGCATTTGGGTGTACCCACATGCTGCCAACTTTGTTTCTTACTTACCCAAAATTGGGTAATTTTGCTTCTTGTTATATTCATGAACTGAACTAGTGCTGAATGTGGCCCACCCAGCTACTGTGCAGCTATTAAGTAAGCTGTTTCTGGGATGATGTGAAAGTACTAGTTTTAACTGAGGAAGACTTGTATGGTGTAATCTTAAGTGCCGTGCTAGCCCTATTGCCACAATTGTAGGCAATGAACAAACGTTTAACTCTTTCAGCTTCAGAAGGAATGGGCAGCTGATACTGTGTGCTCTTCATGTCTTTGAAGAATTTATTTCTTTCCTCATATGAACATAGTGTGTGACATCACAGGCACACTGTTTCCAAGGATTTGGCAAGGGTCCGTTTTTTTTTAAGTATCTGAAGCAGGGAAAGGAGAGTTATTGTCAGATTTTGTTTAGATAGGACATGGTATATGCTGACAAAAGAAATATTTCTGCCAGCAGTGCTTCATCAGCTCTCTCACTAATGTTAATCTAAGAGGATGGAGGTAGCATTACTACATTCATTTTAGAAAGGCAGTGTGTTTTTTTGCTCAAAGTTTGTCTAAGGCTGTGAAATTAAAGACGTTATGCTCTTATATTCTAAGAGCATACTTACCAAAAGTAGAAATTACTGAAGATAGTTACCAAAATTGAGTATCTGGTTGGTTTGTGTATTGAGAATATATAAGCTGTTTTCTAAGCATATGAAAACACTAAAAAATTACTACTTTATTTTATGAAAATATTAGCTTCATTTCAATCTGGAAATCAATTATGATTGTTTTAGCTTGAGGTGTACTTTCCAAGATATCTGCATCACAAATTTACGGACTTTGAATTTCCTTTAAAAAAACAGGTTCAGTGTTTCCTGTTACAAAAACAGTAATCGTGGGCATCCTGTTAAAAAATTACCTTTAAAGTACTTGTTTGTAGGGAACATTGGAGAATAAATAGACCCTTTCAAATATCTGAGGAAGCTTATTTAAACTAGCTGAAGTCTAATTCTTTCTGTAGAATCAAAGAAGATATCCATAAGGTTAATCCATATGGACATTGCCATTATAACTCATTTGGTGTCTTGTTAGTTGCTTAAATGAAAACATTTAGAAACCAGATACCTAATTGAACTTCTCAGAGCTCACTTATTGTGAAGCTAGTGCTAAAGGCCCTTCTAAGGACTTTTGCTTGAAAGCATGTTGATGATATGTCTTTGACAGTAATGTTCTTTTTCTCTTTTCTCTTTTTTTTTCTTTTCTAATGCCAAGATAAGTACTACTTGCATAATCCTTGCCTAATTTATTTTAGAATTGATAGAATTTGGTGTTTCATCCCAGATTTAAGATCCCATGCCCACAGTCATTAAAGAAATCTTCTTTGATTTATATAAATGTTTTGTCATAATATAGTCTTTAGGGAAGAATTACACCCTTTCACTGAAAGAAAAGAAACCATTCAAAGGACTGAGTTTCTTTTTCTTAATTTGTAATATAGCCCATTTTGGTGCTTCAGGGCAGTATTTTTTTTCTCTCCAGCTTATGAAGGGTGTTTCAGCTGAATATGCTCATACCTTTAAAAATCATTTGGTGTGAGAACTTTTTAAGTTACAGGGTGGTTTATTTTTTTTTCTATAATACACTATACTCTGCCTTTGAGCTTTCAATTTAAGTCTTCTGTCATATACTGCCAAAAACTTTGTTCAGAGCTCTGTCTGTGTTGAAACATGTATGCCTGTCCCAGTGTCATAACTAATTATATACCTTGTATGCTTACTTCTAGTAATTGGAAAGTAGACCTACCGCAGGATAAGTTTTAGTATTAGATTGTATCTTGGGGACATGTTGCAGAAATCAAGTTTCCACCAAGCAGCAACTTGAATTTGTAAACAGATAATACTATTTTAAGTGCATCATCTCATGGTTGTTTCTTGACATCTGTGTGTGTTTGTTTTAAACCTGGGGAGAAGGTGTTTTTGAACTGTACCTCTGCATTTGTAGTAATTATAACCTACTTCTTTTAATCACAGTATTCTGAAATGTCTATATCCACTTCAGATGAAGGCCTGTGTTACCACACTGTCTTCCTGCAGATTTTGTTTGGTGGTTCTGAACTTCAGAAAATGTGTCTGTACGCAGTGCTTGGCTAAGTTCTGTTGGCCTGCAATGCTGTTTTTAACTCCTTACTTTAAGAAAAGGATAAAAAAAAAAAAAGGAGCTAGAGACTGTAATTTTTATCATTAAGAAAGTATGGAAGTTAGAGGGAAAAGCAACATTTCTTCCATCTTTTCCTTTGCAGCATCCTTCGCTTGTGTTTTTTTGTGTATGTACACATTTATGTCTTAGTGTATCTATAAATTTTCCTAGGTACATACAGAAGGAACGGAGTCTTGTGGTTATGTGTAGGGTTTTTTCATGCTTAGAGCTAGGCTAGCAAAAAATGATTTATACACACCAGCATGTATAAAATATGTTCTCCTTGTCCCTGCCTGCTGAATAAAGACTTTGCCAGTCTTAAGTCTCAGAGCTTCACATGTAGTTGCAATTAAAGTCTTAGGACTGAGCATTTAATGCTAGATTACAGTATTGTCAGGCTCTGTTCTGGTTTTGGGCTTTGTTAAATTATGAGACCTCATTTTTATGGGAGTTCGATGGCTACTTGTTGTTGTGCATTAAAAACTGTTACTATAATAGAATATGTACCATTGCTTTACTAAAACTACAACACTAGTGACTGGATTTCTCCAAAATGCATATTTAATTTTTTTACATAATGTAAAAAAAATTGTGAGTATATTTATTAAAATAATAATTGCTTTACAGGGAAAGATTTTTCTTTTCTTTTTTTTTTTTTTTTTTGGTACTAAGGGAATGATTGATTGTCTCTCATTAAGTGAAATTTAAGTTTGGGATTTTTTTTTTCCAATTAAAGGTTTCTTAGATGATTTACAGGTTATGTAACCCTCTGTCTATCAGCTCTGTGGCCAAGAGAGCAGCATGATTTTGTCATATAAGGTTGTTACTTTGTGGCATCTTTGAAACAAATGTGAATTAAATCACTTCTTTTGAAAGCTTTGACAACAAAAATTTGGTGTGCTTTTAAATATTTCCAGTGTCTTGTCAGAAAGTTTTATCTTTCACTTTCGTCTCCACAGCTGGCATTTTTTAGAAGGGCTCATGGAAGGAGAAGACTGGGTCAGTCTGACCAGGGAAAGTATAATGCTGTCCCGCATTCCAGTTTTATATGTGTCACAACTGAGTTAATATTGCTTGCTTAGAAAGATTAGTGCACTTCAAGTAAGATCTTTCAGTGATTTTTAAACTTCAGTTTTCTTTTTCAAATATATGCAAAAATTTAGTGTTCTAATTTCTGTAGGAAAAAAAAGATTATTTGTCAGTATCTAAAAAAGCACACTTTATATACAGGATTTTGGTTTTTTTTTTTTTAATATGTACCTAGTTTGAACTTAAATAATTTTACTATCTTTCTTTTCTATTTTTACAACTCTCTACTCACAAGTGAATTTGAAACAATTTTGAAAATTAAGCCAGCTATTCCAGTGATGTGAAAATTGGAGGTAGTGTTGTCTGAGAAACATGTACATCTTACTCTGCTACTGATGAATAAAGGAGGCTGGGTATTTTTCTATATCCCAGTGCAGGGGATCCATCAGTTCTGTATCTGTCATTCATTCTTCTCTCCACTGGTATATCCTCTTTCTCTTTGCTTGCTGTAAAGGAAGAAAACAGTTTGGTCCCTATCTTTGAGTCACTTTGGATGTGAGTGTTCCAGCTTTCTTTCAGACAGGCAAAGTATTTATGGTCTTCTCCCTCAACTTCTGATTTTTAAGTCTGTCTTTCCTCTAAAATCTTTAGAGCACTAACAGTGAGGAACTGGCATGAGAGTTTTTAAGTTCTGGTCACAGAAATCTTGTAAGTGAAGACAACACTACAAGCAGTAGTGGTTAAAGAGGGCCATGGAGCTATTGGTCTGAAGGTTGGTGTGCGTTCTACATTGTTTCAGTTCATTCAGTGTTTGAGAGGCCTGTCATGCCACTAAGGACTAACATTCAAAGTACAAGTTCCAGTTTTCTTAAAAATTAGTGACCCTTGCCTGAAAGTGATTCCGCTTGCCCACGAATTTGAGAGAGGTTTGCAAGTCCTGACAATTAATGTATTTCAATTAACATATTTATATGTATAATAGAAATTATATTATTTACATTTTATAATAATTTATATAATATATATATTATTTATATATTGTATGTATTCTGTACATATTTCTGTATAGAAAATCAGAATGAAAGAATGAAACATCTAGTCGCAGTATTGTCAGAGTAAATAACATTTGACAATATCAGAAATCTTTCTATCAGTAAATTAATTGGTAGTTGATAGGAACATGAAACTATTAAACTTTCTAAAACAAGTAAAGAAATGGTGCTGGGAAAAAAACTGCTTTTCTTCCATATAAAATAACAAGTAGCAAGAGAAGAAATTTTGGCATGTGGTTGGTGTTGTCTGTAATATGTAGCTGAACATGAATACCAGAAGTATTTTATCACTGTTCATATAGCAGACCATTATCACTGGTCTGCCACATGAACAAATTTTCAAATTTCAGATATTTAAATATAAATCCAAAGAGTTGATAATATCCATTATTGCAATAAAGAAAAATTTTCGCTTCTTTTTTTCTACTTGAAAGATTAGAAAGATCTGCAGTAATTGTCATTACTACTACAGTGCCTCTTCTTAGAGGAGAATAACGCAAGGTCCTTTATGGAAAGGAGAACTCCGTTTAATTTGCACAAATATGGTTTGATTTTGAGGTAAACATGGAATGTCAAAATGGATTCAGGTAGAAGAACTGATTGACTTTTGAATCGTGGCCCTTTTCTTGTCTTAGTTCTGGGGTAAAGAGCCTGAAAGAGCCAAAGGAGCTCTTGCAGCACTGGTCTTATGAATATGGCACAAACAAAAATACAGATGTGTTGTACTAGAAATTATTCAGTCTGCTGCTGGTTTCTCTGTTATCCATTGTCTCAGTTTTATGTTTCTGAACATATTTTAATATACACAGAGGAAACTTCTATGTGTCAGTATCTGTTTTGAAACATTTTAACTTGTAGTTCTTTACATTTCACTCCCCTTCATGATGCAATTTTTTAAAGCAAGTTTATTAGTTTTTAAAATGTTTTATAATACATGCAAAAAAAAGTAGAGAAACATTGAAACATTCTGACATCTTACTTTTCATTGTGTATTTACCCTGTATAAATATGAAAGCATATAATATTTGTTTCTAATACACATGAAAAAAAACTGGATGGAAAGATTCAACGACCTGTGTGTATGGCAGTGCTGTTGTCTTTTGTTAATGTGTAATATATTATTGAATTATGCCTCTTGGGAAGAGAGCATTTTTAAGCTCCACAAAGCAGAATGACTTTTGTTGTGCAAAAATCCCTAAAACCAAAATCCCATCAAACTAGACCTCCAGCATCTGGTTTTCATCTGCTGTGATTATATCAAGAGGAAACAATCCCATGTAGATGAAGAGTTGTATCCACCATGAGTTAGGTCCTGAGTGTGATCACAAGGGTTGAAAGAACCACTTTCCAGAACTTGTCCAACAGTAATGGAATGTAATTTGTTTTGTTATTTTTTGTTATCACAGCTATATTGCCTTCATTTTTCAAGAACTTTGTTGAAGCTAAAAGGGAATATTTTTGTCCAGAATCATACACAGGGAGGTTATTCTGTGTATTATTCCATGAATATCAATATCAGTAATCTCTCAAGAGGTGAGGGTGGGTCTGACCCTCTCCATTAATATTTGTTCCCCTTTCCCATTCCCAAAAATGCCTGCCAGACATGTGATATACTAGTAAAAATTCAGTTGTGACAAGACTCAGAAGCATGATTGGTACTGTGTGAACTGGAAAGTAAGGATTCCAGAAACATGATAGATGGTGAAATGAAGCCCTTCTCCCATGCAAAATTAAGTCCGTGCCTAATTTGGAGATAACAGAACATCTGGTTCCATGAGAGATCAGACTTACTCTGAAGAAGATCTGCAGAGGACTACAATATGTCTTGTTCATATTCAGTATTTTGGAGTGCCTGAACTCCAGCTGCATCCCCTCTGATAAATGATCTGTGAGAGAGAGAGATGAGCAAACTTCAGGTGTCAATAAGCAAAAAGCAGCACCAACAAAGCAAATTAGTGACATGGAACAGCTAATGGATTTATTTTAAATGAAAAAGTGCTTTCCTGAAACTTTGATGTTTATATCAGTGGGAAATGAACCATAGTAAATTCAACAGGTGCAGGCAGGAGCAAATGTCTTCATTGTTTTGAGCAGAAGAATATAATTAAAGTCAGAGTAAATTAAAATAAAACCAGCCCAACAACTAAATAGTCCCTAAATCAATATAAAATACTCTAAAGTATTGTGTCAGATTTTGTGTCAGTCCATAGATATGAATACAAATTTCTCTCCAGAACTTCAACAGAGATTGATATCTGTACTTAGAACTTTACTTCTTAAAACCTGTGTAGTCTTCTTGTGCTTTATGAATCTCTGCTTTCAGTAATGCCTGATCTGGACACTTTTTCTTGGAAGATGTCAATCAGATGAGTACTACCTTCTGAATTGTATCCCATGTGAAAAAAGTAGCATACGGACTTATAAGATGCAGCTAGCTTCCCAGTTGGCCTAATTGATGATGCAAGAATGTAGACTTTTACTAGCTATGACTGCTGTTTCTGTACAGGAAAATGTTTCCTTCACCTTGACAGAGCCTTAGTTTAGTAGCATCTGTGTGCTCCTGCGCCCCTCAGCATGCTCAAGTGCTTCTTCTGAACTCTTAATTAAAATAGGTGTTTTATTTGAGGTGTAATTATTCTTTCTTCATTGTCCTAACTAAACTTTGAAACAACTAATCTTTATGGTTTTTTTTAAATAGCAAATGCATGTATGCCAAAACTGAAGAGGAAAAATGTAGGTCATCTGCAGAATGTCTGTACAAAGCAACTGAAATTCTTCCCAACATCCTAAACATTATCTGAAAGCTACTTTTAGCTAGGTGAAAATCCTTGGAAAAATTGTTTTTGCATAGTAAACCTCAGTTTTGTTATGAAGATGGCAATGAAGTTACCAAAACATGCTCAAATGTAACTTAAAATATGTTAGAAGTATGGAACGGGAAGTCCAGACTTAAAGGTGCTCTAAAACTGTCATTCATACTAATCCTGTTTCACTAATTGAAACACTTTTCTATTGCTTGTTAAAAGTAGAAATTATTGCCAATAATGACTGTGCAGGATATGAGAAATGCTTAGTCATAACAATGCAACCTAGATAGATGGGTTCTGTGAATTGTTTAGGAAGGCCTAAGTAGCACAATTGCAAAATGATACCTCACACTTCCCTTGCCCTTTGTTCAGTCAATGAGATGGTTATTACATTTGTTGATTTGATGAGCTAGCATTGGTTAAGAGCCAAACTCCCTCCCGCCCAGCTGCTCCATTATTCCTTCATTCCTGACTTCCCTACTCCCCACAAGAAGTACAAGAAGATGGGTTAACAGGAAGTTTATCATCAGTCCTTAACAGGTCTCCTCTGTTGCTCCTTTTTCCTCACAGCTTTCCCTTGGTCCAGCATGGATGCTTTCATGTGTTGCAGACCTTCAGGAAAAATCATCTCCAATCTGGCATCTTCATGGGCCACAGTTTCTTCAAGGCTTATCTACCTGTTCTGGTTTGGGTTCCTCCATGGGCTATAGTGTTGTCATCTGTTCCAGCATGGTTCCCTTGAGCTGCACAGGGATCTGGCCCCTGGGGCACCACTTGTATTTCTGACTCTGGAGTTTGCTCTGCTTTGTCTTTTTTCCTTCCCACTCTCCCTGTTCAGTGAGTTTTGCCCTCTCTTAAGTATATCTTCCCTGAGGCACGACTGTCTTGGCTGAGAGCCTCAGCTGTATCCTGTGGTGGGTCCATTGGACAGGGCAGCCCTTGACCTCTTCCTCACAAAGCCAGCCCTGCAACCTGCCCATTGCCAACACCTTCATAACTACGTCAGCACAGCTGGGTAAGGCAATATGACGGTTGAGTAAGGCAATATGAGATAAATTTTATAAAAAATTTACTTTTGCATTATGATTACTTTTGAGATTGAGGATTTATGAACTATTACTCTTTTGTGGTGGTGTGTAATGAGTTGAGGATTTTTTTGCTTCACTTCTGAGTAATTTCTTTAGTTTTGTGATTTACAGATTGGCTGCTCAGACCAAGAGATTCTAAATTTGTCCCCAGAAATTGTGTATGTCTTTGTTTTATAACCATTTTAATATTGGAATATGTAAGCAGC
>NC_085084.1:52520221-52535221 GCF_963662255.1 Cinclus cinclus
CAGCAGAACTGGTCTTGGATTTCATTCCCATGTAGCAGGAGTTTCATTAAGACAACGGAAAGCAGCAAGCAGCTTAATAGCATCAAGCAGATAGTGTAATTGTATTGTACAGATGGCTTGCATGCAACATCTAAATAAATACTGGGTTCAGAATGGTAGTGATAAAGCCAACCAAGATGGTTTTCCCAGTTGTGAAATGTTTGTGTAAAGAATGACCTTTTTTGTTTTTGTTCAAGTCTGACAGCTGAAGATGCTTTTAAAACATTCTAGTCACTTAGAGTGGAGCTATACAACTTCGGTTTGGTAGCTTTAAAAGGCAGATCATATCCATCATTGAAAGAGCAAGTCTCGGGGTTGTGAGAGAAGACTGGGGATAGGAGACTAGAGCTGTTCAGTCCAGTTTACATTTGTCACTAGTGACTAGCTTTTAAAAAATGTATTAGCTGTGCATGGTGGTAAGTAAGTTCCAGCTGCAGGGGATTACTGCTCTGAGTGGGTCAGGGATCTTGGAATGCATTCAGTTCCATCAGGGGATTTGTGTCCCTCATCATTAGCCTTAACATTACTAAAGCACTAAAGATTAAGAACAGACCAGTGTCACCTGCTCCGAACTTCAGAAAGCTCTCCAGAATTATTGTAAACAAAGCAAAATAAAGAGTGATTTAAAAGCAAAACAAAACAAAACATCAAACCACCTAAAGAGTTCTCACCCTTTAAGGAAGGGAGTATAGGGCATGACATTGTGGAGAAGGAAGAATCTCCGGTATAAATCTGAGTGAAAGATTATGCATGTGACATATAGGAAATGAAGAAAAATATATAGATTTTGGGGGAAAAAAAGGTATCTATTGATGAATTATTCTCCCTACTTATTTAATGTGTCATAGTACTAATTTACACCACAAACACCTCCACAAATACCTTCCT
Source organism: Cinclus cinclus (assembly GCF_963662255.1). Taxonomy (NCBI): domain Eukaryota; kingdom Metazoa; phylum Chordata; class Aves; order Passeriformes; family Cinclidae; genus Cinclus; species Cinclus cinclus. The sequence goes on from NC_085084.1 coordinate 52,521,149, forward strand.
TTTAATGAACGTTTTTGTGGGGAGTTTCAAAATCAAGCTGTGCTGCAATTTTAAGGAAGTATTTCCAAGGCCTTTACTCTCACAGGTTAGGAGTGAAGAGTTTTACTGTGTTTTTTCAGGATACTTTTTTTTCCCCCCCTCAAGAATAAGGCAAGTGAGCCGCACAGGGCTTTACTTTTTTCAGGGATTTTGAAATTCAGCTTACATGCCAGCAAGCAGTTTAGTGGCAGGAAGTCTTTCCTAGTAGTGCAGTCATGAACTGGTAAACTAGAAGCATCTGTAAAAATTTAGAGGGAGTATCAGCTTTCTCAAAGCTCCAGCCCAAGACTAATGAGGTGCAAATGATAGCGCTGCATAACCCTTCTCCACCCCAATTGTGGAATGAGATATTGCGACAGAAAGAAGTAAAGAAATAAGACAAAGATTTCAAAACTTACACTGCCCTGAAAAAAATACTCGGTTTTCAGGAGATTTTCAAATGGCTGAGGTGGGCCAACCTGCATATTTTGCTAGCAAGAAATTAATACCTTCTTCCTCAACCGCAGACATATTTCCATGGCACTGAATTCTGACAGATGGAGATTGTGAGCAGTAATTGATTTTTTTTCTACATGTATGTGAAATTTTACTTCTTGATGTGGTTGTTCTTATTAACAGTTGCTCTACTAAGAAACTAACTTCTGCTAATTTGCATCTTCGATAGATCCTTTTCCCTGCTTGCTCTAGAGAAGAGAGGAAGGGGGTAGAAATGCCATTTGTTTGAAGGATCACATCTGGGGTGTGATCTGCTGTATCTTGACACCAGATGGCAGGTTTAGGCTGACAAGTAAAACCCGGTTTAGCCTCGTCAAATGGCATCTTAATCTTTTACTTTCTCTGACCATACACAAGAGGGACTGCTACAAAATCATAGCAATGATTTGGACTCAGACTAAGAATTCTTCCTTTGACTTTATTAAATTTCTTGCTTCTCATCTCTAGAGTGTTTATAGGAAAGATTGCTTCTCCTTGGCAACACCTAAAACATTATTGCACGGCTCACGCATTGTTCCAAGTATGTGTTGTGGGGGCAGAGGTGTGGTGCCTTTAAGTGGCTGATTCTTGTCATAACAGGTATGGCATTAGCCCTGCTGAGTAGTGACTAGAAGTGACAGCATTGCGTTTGAGGTGCCTGGAGGGCACTCAGTCATCACTCCTACACAGCAATATACCTTTGAAAGCACTGTATACAGTTGCTTGCCAGTATGGAGTGTGCTCAGTAAAACCTAAGGAGGCACAGGTTTGATTCTTGTGTTCTTTTGTTCACCAGATTTCCAGAAGAGAGTCCTAGAAAATCAAGGGAAGAGCGGGGCTGTACACTGCACGCTGTCCTGCTTCGTTCCACATTAGTGTGTACACATAAGTAGGTTTCACCTCCGCCCCCCTGCCCCGCCCCTTCAGTTGGGTGCTTAAGTGCATGTCTTTCAACTTCAGGCCACCCAGGACCTAAAATCTTCATCCAGCTTCTCACCTCTCTCTTCTCCCTATCTTCTGCATGTTCCCAAATTTACTTCCACCTACAGTGTCCAAGTGCTCTTTAGTGGTCCTTGTAGTTGTGCTTTGTGATTCTTTGTCAAAAAATTGCCATAAAGCATATGAAAGTGAAAGGAGAAATATGAGTATTATGATCTTACAGAATTGAAATGTTCTTGCTTAAAAAGTTTCTTACTAAATACTATGGGCTTCTAAAATATTTTACCTGAAATGGAGTATACAGAATTCATATTCTGGTTTGTTGAGTAGAAATGTAACAGCAGAGATCAGCATGAAAATACAATGGAGTACTATATTTTATTAGGAAGTTACATGTCACAGTATTGCATTTTTTATCAAGCATGAGATTTTCATTACATATGTTAACCTGTATTTCTATAATATGTCTCAGTTACAACAATCAGCCTCTAAACTGGCCTTGGGTGCTTTCCTTGTGAAGTTCTTAATGGATTGCTTTTTTATGGACTTGAATTTGAATAATTTTAAGAGGTTGTTGCTGCATATATGCGTTATAGGTATGCTGCTGCAAGTTTGCCAATATTTGGTATTATATTTATATTATGTTTACATTTATTTATTGTTAATGATTTATTTCTGATATCACAGTGCTAAAGAAAGGATAGGAGAATGAAAATGCCTATTCTCTAATACTAAGAGAAAATCTTCAACTTTTACCTTTTACAAATGTTTTTTAAAAATACTAATTAAGCTGTAAATTGCAGATTTGGAGGTGCAGGCTAGGCTGATTGTGGGAACTTTACATTTGTGAAAAACATGTGTCTCTCTCACTGTGAGTTCCAACTGGAGTGCCTCAGTACAGACTTCTAAGCTGACTTTGGCAGTGTTAGACACACTTTTTTGGTAGAAGAAAAATGTTTAATGTTTACTTTAGTGTTGGAAGCAGTGGACATGTTCTTCACTAGTAAGCATAATTCTTTCATGTTTCCTCCATTTTTTTTCTCCTTCTAGAAATGCTATTTGAAGTAAAGGGGAGAGACCTCTGTCATTTATGTTTATATATACCAATAGGAGACTTCATTGTTATCAGTCCCCTGTGCATTGATTTTGATATGATGGACCTAGTCTGCAGAATCATCATGTGTTAAATTGTCTCAGTGTGCTGTACTTCAGATGAAGTAACTACTGGAAAACTCAGATTTAAATCTGGGTTCTATCTCTGTAGTTCTGCAAGTTTGGTTTTTACTGTGGGTTTCATTTAGACCTTTTTCAGAGCAGTGAGGAAATACACGATTTTTTTTTTCAGAAGTACTAACATGTATGCTTTAGAAAGGAAATTAATGAGAAAATTCTTACCTGAGGAAAAATTCTTTTGTAATTTATCAGAAAATTTGAACAGACTACCTCTACACATATCAGGATATATCCTGTCCAGTGATGGTCTTGAGGATTGAGGGTAGTTCAAGATTGGGCATCAAGTTTGCTTGAGTTTAAAGGCTTATATAAACAGACTCTGGTGGAAATAAGCCAGGGTTTATCATGCTGGATGCTACAAGATGTTGAGGACTCACAGGGATGCTGAAGAAATTTAATTCTAGCAAAATTTGAATAGTTTTGGTGAGCTCTTGAAATTAAGTACATCCCTCCTACACAGTGGTATAATATGAGAACTTACTTACAACCTGCTTGTCAACTTACACACTAAAACCAGGGAAACAATAGAATGAAATAACTTGGGGATTTTAAGAACCATACCTAATTTTGAGAACATACAATTATCTTTTAAGGTAGAATTTGTCTTTCAAAAATGTGGACCAAAATAATCTTTAATCAATTTTGTCAAATGACATCCAGTTACATCAGTATCCTTTTAATATATGTTCTAGACACATTTTTGTTCTCTCTACTTATTTTCTTTTACTTCAGTAACTTTATATGCTTTCATGGCTTCACTTTTGACTCCTTACTTCAACACAGACAAGTAGGGAGACTTGTGGTTTATTCTGGAAATATAGCAAATGCTGTTGTGTGAATTGTATAGTGAGTAAGAAGAAGGTGAAGAAAATTTCATATAATTTGAAAGCTATTCATGTCTCTGTGATATGTTTACACTCTGCTGAGCTCCGAGTATACTCACTGCTTCTGCCTTTATTCTTTAATGCAAATTTAATAATGTAAAACATAAAAACTGTGTTCTTAGATAATCTAGAAAAGACTTAATCAAAATCGACAACTGCTAAAAGCAATCCTTAACTGTAGTGCCTAACTATTGTTCAGGCACACAGTACAAATGCGTTCTGCCTAAATTAGCCAGAACAATGTCTCCAGCTAGTGATTAGGCTCAACTCCAACTTTCACCTCAGGCAAAATTTATGCAGTTATACTACTGTTTGTCAAGTAATTAAAGGCAAAAGAAGTATTAACCTGAAGGTTTTGGGGAGTTTTTTTGTTGTTGGTTTTTTCATTTTTTTTTTTAATTACATGTAAATGAATAAATATTCCAGTTGAGGAAGGAAAAAAAGGTATCAAAGGTAGGAGGCTTTGGGGGATGAGATTTCCATATATATTCATGGATGCTAAGCCATGTCTGTCCTTCAGACACATCTGTGTGGCTGTGTTGAAGTTGTGGTTATCTCCTACTGTGTACAAGTGCCATTAAGGGAGATGGAATCACAGGAGCACATAACAGATGGAGAAGGAACAGGAACCAGAACCTGTTACAATTCAACAGCTATATGGAAGACTGACTGGGAACTTGTAATGCTGAGTGGCTGAGGAGCAACCCTCTTTTGTCCTGTCTTCATCTGTGGGAGGAGGACTAGTTTCACAATGTCTACCTGGTTGAGATGTTCTCTTGTAGCTAGGGGATGTGCAGCAGAGCTACAACCATCTGTTAGTGTATCTTGAAATCTTTCAATATGTGCTTAAATGCCAGATCAAATTGTTATTTGTTACATTTTCAGTCTCACTTATCTAGCAGAGTATTTAAATAATTGAAAGGACAGTGCATATATTGCCCTATGCTTTCTGAGGAAGTTATGGCTTACAAATACAATTTAAAAGTGTTGTTGAAGGATTGACCTACGGAACCACAGACAGAGAACCCAATGAATTTCACAATATGAGCAAATGCTGCCGTTTGCCTGTGTATGTGATGCACACTGGGCTCTGTAGGGAGCTAAAGCATAATAATGGAGTTAGTTTACTAATGTAGGAACAAGTTGTTTATATCCCACTTCTATTTCCCTGGCACCCTTTAACACCTTTGTGTATAATATGCGGACATAACTACATTATTACCATTTAAAAAATCAATTTCTAAGATATAGATTTACTACTCCTTTAATTATAACTGCCTATTGGTTCAGCAGTGGCCTAGGTGAAATGACAACCTTCGGCCAGCTCACTTTCTGTGATTTATATTGTGTCAATTTCTCATTCTTTGAATTTGTTTCTAATACATTCAGCTTCCTACAGGACTCTCAGCTAAGTTTTGGATAGTGTAGGACTGCTCATCTGCTCACAGAAGTTGCCTAGATGTACTAATAGAAATTAGATAGATTATGTTAGATAGATTAGATTAACACATGTATGTTAATGCACATTTCTCTGTAGGCTGTGGACCCTGTGTAAATATACTAATATTCCCATCATGGATTTAAAAGGCCTGCTTCCCTTTATTGTACTAATAAGATATTTATGGGTAGGGAGCTGTGCATCACAGTACACAGTTATCTGATCTTTTGCCTCTGGAGAGACAACTTTGAAACCTCTGAAGTCAAAATAAAAACAGGCTTCCAGTTATTATCCAAGCCCTGCTTTGTGCCATTCTATGAAAGGAGTTGGCCATTTCTGGCAGTCTTTATTCATGAAAAGTCTAAGAACAAAACCAAGATTGATGAGCCTGTGGTTATAGTAATATAGCTGACTGTCAGGTACTTTTGATAAAATAATTGCTGTGTTTATGGTTCTTTCACCAACATGAGACAAAAGTTGAGTCGTAGTATTTATAGGAACTCTGAGGGATAATTGGTCTTTACTGTATAAATAAGCTCTGATGCATATTTGTAGTTTACTGTCTGAAATTTTTATACATATATATATATATATATATATATATATATACACATTCAAGTTGTGGTTCAATGTAAATATCCCACCGTGTTGGGTTATAGAATGTTCTCAGATTCTGGAGTACCTGTAATGCATGCATGCATGCATGCTGTGATTGACTGTATCTGTATGGGCCAGTACATCTCACATCTTGTTTTTTCCAATTCCATGTGGCTGAGTAAAAAAAGTCGTTGTGCTCTTATAACTAAATCATCTTTGTTTGGGGTTTTTCGGTGTAATCTTACTTTTTCTTCTTCAGAATTCCTGTTTATTTTTGCTGAGGTGTCCCATCTCCAAGACTGTCCTTCTTGTGATAATGATTTCTCTTCAATGAAAGAGCTCATCCATCACTGATTGCCCTGTCCTTTACTGCTCACTTGCAGAAAAATGAAGGTAAACAGTGTGAAAGGATTATGAAAACTCAACTTTCCAATAATTTTTGAGAAAAATAACCAGTTGTCCATTTCATCTGGACAGTCTGGAGGAATTGCAGTGGTCTTTGGCCTCAGATCTGGACAAGAAAAGAAGTAATCTCAACAAAAATCAATTTGTATCACACAGAATATTCAGTGCCTGGTCCAGAGAATCTAGCATCAGAAATAATTTCTGAAGATGAATTTTTGTGCTTAGTCGAGTATTCCTGACATACCTCACATTCTTCTAGAATATGCCGTTCAGCTGTCAAAAAATTTGTTTCTTGTTCAGATCCAAGCTCATTTTGTCAGGTTTTTTTTTGTTTGTTTCTCAAGAAGATTATACACAGTATGATATCCTCAGAAAGAGGCAATGTAGCCATTATCACTGCTCTTCAGAATGACTTTCCATGATATTTCACAATTGAGTCTCCAAAATGACTTTTTCAAACAATGCTGGAAAAATATATTTAGTACCTCGTACTATTTTCTCTTTTCTTTGTTGCCTGTGCTGTTGTGACTGTGCTGTCAGATATTCTTCAGGCCTTTTTAATCAGTGTGTAGGAGTGTGATACAATACCTCACACTTCCCACTATTTTCATCCAAACTCTCCAAATCATTCTCAGAAACTCTTCAAAAAAAGATTTTGAAGTGGATTGTTAGAAGAATGATGTGACTGCCTAAACTGTTTTATATTGGAGGAAAATTGCTTCACAGCAGCTGTTTCTGAGAAACAGAAAAAGCTAGGAGATCCATCAGTCCTGGACCTAAGAGGACTGAAATCCAGAATTAGCATTCGGGCTGATAACATTGTTGCTGCTCCTGCTATGCCTGTTCTTTTTGGTAGACCTCTGCCACTTCTCTAACCACTTCCTACTTGGACTTTGTCATGAAGTTCCTGAGGACATGTAAAAAAAGTGAATTGTCTTCAGGCCTCATCTGTAAGCCTGGCTCATAAAACAGATGGTGCAGCTTACTGAAAGCTGCACTAGAATTCTCTCTTGCCAAAAGTTGTACTGTTGATTTTATTAGCTCTGACAAAGTTAACAAGGTGACTCAGATTACTGCTATTCTCTTGAAATGGAATGTGGCCATATTTGGCCGTAGGACATCCTGCACTTACACACAATCTAATACAACACTGCATGTTCATTTAATGCAGATGTCATTTGAACCCTCTATAATCCTCAGTGCCCCATTTGATGGACATGTTGGTGACTATCATGCAGTATGATGATTCTATAAATAGAAAACAAAAAATAAGCAAAGGTTTATTTTCCTTCATCAGTGCTTTCCATACTGGAAAAGTTCAATCTCTATTAAATTTGGTTTTCCTTTGGATACCACAGAACCAGAAGCTTGATCTATATTTCAGGTCAGAGCAAGGAGACACTGAGGCTACAGCTTACACAGTAAGATCATAATGAACAGATGACAGGAAACATGACCACCATGCAGTGAGATCCACTCCTTTCGGTGGGAAAATATGGTCTATGAGACAGATTTTTTCCAAGAAGGTTTAAGTCACTCTTATCTGTCTGGAGACTGTAACTATTTGCAAAATGGATTCACCAATTTTAAGAGGCAACAGATCATAAATGGAAAAAGGATGATGGCCTATGTGCTGCTTTCCAGGACATAAGATAGCCTGAGGTCTGCTTCTTCCTTTCAGATGTCAACAAGAAGTGCCAGTACTTCTACTTCAGTATTCTTATGTTCCTGATCTTGTGGGGAAGGAGATTTAAGTACAGCTTCCCTGACTCATCTTCTACTAACAATCCTCCCCAAGGTGAGGCAAGAAACAACATGATTGATCCTTCTGGCTCCAGCTTGGCTGAGGCTGTTCTGACTTCAGCACCCTGCCTTTGTATCTACACTGTTATACAGTGAACTTTCACAGATTTTACACCCAAACCTCACATCCTTCCATATCATACTATGAACTCCATGTGGCTTCCAGGCTTTATATCCCACTTGCTCATCCTCAAACAAACAGTGATATTTTCAGCAATGGCAAAAACTACAAGAGTAGCATAAGTAGCCACATGAACCTTGTCTTTTATGTGAACTACTATGAAGGTGGAACCTCTCTCTATGTCTTATTAAACCCATATTATCTGGACTGTTTTTTTTTTCCATATGAAGTTTTGACTTAAAATCATTTTAAGTGCATCTACAGCAATTTCCATTGTGCATCCATATGTGCTAGGCATTTCTTTTTTCTTCTTTTTCAATACCACAGTTTCAATACTACTGATTAGGATCTGACTTTTAGTGATATGCACTGTTTCCCAGTGGGTGTGGCGTGTTTCTGGATACTTTTTAATGATTACTACTCTCCTGATAGTTTATAATATGGCTAAAATGATGGGAGATCAAGGCCCTAATATTTGTTCACCTCCTTCCTCCTCCTTCCACTCTTTGACTTCAGACATGTCTGTGTTAATTGCTTTTAGCCTTGGGTCAACCACTCTTGTTTGCTTGTTTGTGTTGATTACATGCCATCCTGAGATTTAAAGAAATGCTATCTTTAGCTGCACTCACTAACCATTGCAGAAGCATTATGATATAATTATTTTTTGGGAATTGCCAAATCTTTATTCCACTATATATTTAATGCATGTTTGGTGGTGGATGCTTTGTACAGGTAGGTCTTCTAAAGAGGAAGATTAATTAGTTGTAACTGTTTTCGTTGAGATGTGTGTTTAAGCTACCTGTACAGGTTTGCTACCTGTACAGGTTTATGGGATGATTCTGCTTCCTTGTAATTGGGCTCATGTAAGTGCAGGATGTCCTGTGGCCAGTAAGGGTCAACCATGTTTCATTCTAGGAGAGCAAATGTAACCTGAGATGATTTATAGTAACTTGATCAATAGTAACAGTTGACATTTGTGACCATTTTCAAAACAAAATGAATGTTTCTTTGCTTCAAAAAATAGTTCCTCTTCACACACTTCAAATACTACTATGATATGCCCTCTGTTATGCTGTTATTTCTGAATTTGTCAGGCTCAGAAATCCAGGATTCTTTCTGATATTTCGTGGGAAAAGTGGGAGGAAGATGACCTCTGACTGGAGAGGACCTCTCCAAGAATACTCAACCTTAAATTGAGTTTCTTTAAATTGACTTTCTTCTCCTCTGAGAGAGTCTCTTAGTGTAGCTCTTCATACATTAGTGTGAAAACAAGAAAAACTAAGGAATTATATTAATTTGTAAAGCATTTGGTACCTGCAGAGCATTTATTTTTTTACTTTCCCTTATATTACTGCTTAATCCAGCTATCTTTAGTATTTATGATGCATAGCACACCATTCTAAAATGTTTTGATTGCGCAAAGCAGTACAAAAGTTTTAGCATTCTTATTGAAGTCACTCTGCTGAAATCAATGGGAGTTAGTTACTGAAACAGCTGAAATCAAGGTTCAATAAACAATTTTTCCTGAAGTAGTTGATTCTTTTATTTTTCTTTCAAGAAAATTATATGTGCATGTATTAATTTATGTATCATATATGTCACATGAATACAAGAGGGAAGATACAGCAGCTGACACATGATGTATTTTGGTTTTCTTTGAGTCCTGACTATTCTGAATAGCATCATCCTTCTGAATGCCTTAGGACTTGAAGTTAATATGCAGTGAGAAGGCACCAGTGTGTCCCCAGGGATCTATGCGGTTTTCATTGGTAATTCACTGTAGGAATACAAATTATATGATGCTGTGTGACCTGCAACTTTCTTCTGGGTGTGGTGCTTGACAGATTGTTAAATTTCATGTTGGAAATCTTTCAGTATGTTTCTTTGTACAATATCCTTTACAAAATACTTTGACTGAAGTGTTGTCATCATCCCTGTCTGAGATTTCCTTTATTCTCTTTCCTTGGTGAGGACAGAGAAAGACACATGGAAGAAAAACTATGTGAACACATGATTAAATTAATATTTATTTTCATGCCTTTAGTTTCTTAGGCATAAGTGGTGTATGATGATGTTCACAATCAGTGATTAAAAAACTTGAGTTATTTACAGTATCAGAGAAAGAAATTTCATGACTACTTTTAAATCCTTTTTTCCTTAAAAGGTCTTTTTCTTTTTATTAGGACAGTATGATATAAAAAATGCATGGGTCCTGCCCTCTTGTAGAAGGACTGTTAGAGGTAGTACATGGAACAGGAAATGAAGAGTAGAAACAAATGGGACCAGAAAACAGTCTCCATCAAACCGTGTCACCACACAATCTTGTTCCTATCACACACTGCATAACCAGGAGGGGTGACACAAACCAAATCCTTTTTAGTCCATGGAGGTTACAGTGTCCCAGATGCAGTGCCAAGTGACATTTTATGAGTACAGATTGCTGTGCTAAGGACATGCACCCATGCGTTATGCAGAAGTGACCCAGTAACTATGCAAATGTCAAGGAAGGAATGATGATCCATTTACAGATCTTGCTTATTTTTTTTGAAAAAAATTATCTATATACATATATATATCTAAGCAGGCATAAACAAAGCATTGCATAATTTTAATATCTTCATATACAGGCACTTAAAATAGCAAATACTTGGCTTATCTATAGCATCTTTTTCATCAGGTAAGTCAGCCTTGCAGCGGTGTCTGTGCAAAGTTACTTATTGTTACTTGAGTTTTACACATGGATAAACAGAAAGAATGGAAAAAAAAGAAATTAATTTTTCTTAAAAATAAAATTTAATTTGTTTACCTATCATCCCATAACACATCACTTGTTGTTTGAGGACTAAGTCTACATCTTCATACTCAGTTGCTTTTCCTAACCACTGGACATTCATCTTCCCTATCAACTTTTACATGTCAAAGCACAGTTAAGCAAGTATGCTGTTATAGATCTCTCCTCAAAAAGTAATAGTTTCTATAATTATTAATAATCTGTTACATTCTGCGCAGCTTCTTACTCAAAGGACACCTTGTAATTAGAAAAATACAGTCTCTGTATGTGTACATGGTATGTCACAAACAGGACTAATTCCTGGAGTACAATGCAGAAAGCAGATTAACAGCACAAAGTAACAGATTGCATGAAGTAAGACCCTGAAGAGAAGTCTGGGGAAGTGAGAAGTATCCAATTGTCTAAAAACTGCCATGTAAATTCATTAAGTGCTAAGTTTATACAAACTGTTATTTTGGCTGGAATGTAGGAGTCAATACCCAAATTTCATGGAAAAAAGTCAGCAAAATAGATGTGTGTTTTATTAAAAATTATTAGTTTTCTACTCGGATCTCAAAGCGCCATGCAAAAGAAAAAGTGCACCAGGAGTTGTGAGTGAAGGCTCAGAACATTTATGTGTTCCTTTGATGCTGCTGTAATAATTTGCAAGTTATTTAATACTCAGTGTTTGCAGTTTCTTTCTGTTTCAAGTGCTTTTTATTTTTTCAATGCTATTGTATAAAGCAGTCTCCTTCAGGTTCAGAGGAAGAAGGGAGAATGTACATTGTGTACATGATGGCTGGTCTCTTTTATGAAGGTCATCTTCACTAACCAGTTTGGAGGAGATAATACCACACATGGGTTATGCCTCACTTAAGAGGGTGAATTCTATAATTCTAGTCTGCCATGATAAGGACTCTGTGTGTATTAATGTCTCTCCATTAATATTTAATTGCTATGTTAGTCTTTGTTCTTAGTTACTAGTAAATGACCACACAGGAAGCCAGGGAAACCAGTAAAATTTACTCAAGTTGGTCCCACTTTTCCAGTTTTAATCAGTGCTTTAATTTGTCAAAGGATACTATTGTTTATTCTGCTGACACTAAAAATTAGGTGCAGACTGAACATCATAGTTTCAGTATAGTTCAGGTTTTAAATTAACACTTCTGGTTTCAAACAGTTAAAATCCTTGAGTGTGATGTATGCAGACTCACTAAGGTGAGTCTTACAGTGTGTCTCTCAAATACTTGGAGAGCAGTGTTCTTCCATTTTTGTTCCTAGAAACTGTTGTTCATCTGGAATTTTTCAGTGTCCACTGGATTAATTTACTAGAAAGCCCCAAATTTTTTCTAAAATGTATTTCCAAAATAGATGTATGATGAGTTAGTACCTTCTATACTAGAACAGCATACATGATTTTTAGGGGTTGTAGTAGTAGAAATGTGATAATCTGTCTCTAAAATTGTGTAGCCTGGCCACTGTTATCAGCTGAAAAGTCCTGACTGTCCCAGAGTTGTACTGCTAGGGGTGGATGATGGGATCTTCTTGTAACAAATTAGAATTTTTCTTGTCATTGAGCTACAATGACTTCTGTGGCTGATAAAAGAGATAAAAGCAAACAAAAAAAAAAAAAAACAAAAAAACAAAAACAACCTTTCAGTGACATTGATCGCTGATAATCCACCCTCTACTTTTCTCAGTCTCATCTGCTCCTGTATGCCTACTGTTGTCAGTGTTCCCTCATTGCTAAGGTTCACCTTTATGCTTGTACCTGGATTTAATCTGCATGGATGTGTCTATTGAAGCACACTTGGACTGAGTGAAGAAAATACACTGCTTAGTGTATGAATAACATGCCTGCAAAATTGGCAAGTTACAGTGCATAAAGTTAAAATATAAAACCTAAACTTCGCTTTGCATTAAATGAAAAAGTCTTAGAGCAGTTCCAAAACTGGTTTTCATGAAATCTGAAGATAGTAAAAATTATTTACATCTAGTTTATCTGAGATTTTTACATTAAAAATTAAGTTTTCAAAGCAACACACTAATTTATAAAATTTCGTGTATTTTAAAATATCAGTAGGACTCTTAATTCATGTTACTCTTTGTATGTACTTATATAGTTGGTATGTGCCTAGAAAAACCAGATAAATTTTCTATACTGCTTCACCTTCTGCTTAAAAGCAATGGAATGTGTGAGAGTTTTACATGAAATACAGATACTGTAAATAAATGCAATTTCTAAAGTCCTGACAATTCTAAATTGGTGTTTTCCAGAAATTTAGCACAGCATATCTACAGGAAGTGTGTCTTTATGAGTATTTTGGAAGGCCTGATGCTACTCTAGAATTTGTATATAATTTTTAGTTGTGCACATGTTAATAAAAGATCTGTATAACGCAGACACTGTGAATGAAACATATTTGACAGTCTTTCTAAAAGCAGCAGCCACTGGTAGATCTGCAGTAAACCATCCAAAACAAACTGTCACTAAAAACAGCAGTAGGCCACTACATAACAACCACAAGAATTAATTTAACAATTGCAGTGGTTACAGGCTTGTATATTCAGCATTGCACATCCCTGCATCTTGCTGTGTAATTTAACTTGACCTCCACAAGTTTTAATAATTCCATCTAGGTATTTAAGTCAGTACGAAGATCTCTCATCTAGATTTCTCACTTTTATTGCCCTAGTTATTGTAGTTGGCAAATGGTATTACCCACATATACTGCAAAAGTACTGAAAACATGCCTTTAGGTAAGAAATTCGAATAGCTCTCCAGTATGGGAAAGATTAATCTCAGGCATTAATTACTGTGCAAAATGAAATTCTGATGTTATATAATCTATTAGTGTTGGCAGCAGTAGATTTAGAAATTTTAAAAGAAAAATAGGAATCTGCAGAGAAAAAAAGGCTAAAATCTCAATTGTATTAACATACATTCAAAAATTCTGTAATACAGGAGAAGTGAGGAAATCACAGATCAGATGTTTTGCCAGGAAAAAAAAAAATGTCTTGGTAAGGAAAAAAAAATCAAAATGGAAAATTCACATTACAAACTGCTAACTTTCAGTCTTGCTCTGGCAGTCACAAGTGTCTTTTAATGCTGTATAATTGGAATATTTTTCAAAACTCCGAAAGTAGCAATATTACTTTCAGTGCAAAGCAACTTTAAAAATTCATCTGTCTCATAGGAAATTTATACAGGTACGTGACCTAAAAGAGATGGGGTTTTGTTTCCGGAAGTCTTGGAATTTTGAAATGGTGAAGTTGAAATTTAAGCTTACTACTGTGAGCTTGTATTGTTTTTCTAATCTTTGTCTAGTCTGGGTTTTAGATGGGCCTTCAATAGCTGCCCTTGGGAATC